>NC_071635.1:15869577-15978410 GCF_014839835.1 Dryobates pubescens
CCCTGTCCATGGCACCCACAGAGATGTTGAACAAGCCTGGGCCCAGGGCTGATCCCTGAGGGACTCTGCTTGTCCCTGGCCTCCACTGGGACATGGAGCCACTGACAGCCACTCTTTGGGTGCAGCCATCAAGCCAGTTCTGCATCCATCTAGTGGTCACCCATCAAACCCATGTGGCACCAGCCTGGAGACCAGGCTGTGGTGGGGACAGTGTCAAAGGCTTTGCTCAGGGCCAGGCAAACCACATCAGCTGCTCACCCCTCAGCTCTTAATGAGAAGGCCCCCAGGTGGTCTTGTGGGAGTGAAGAAGGGCTTGCACCAGTTGGCCTTGACAGCCTGGCACTGTCTTAAGCTGGTTTCTAATCTAATACTTGCACCTCTCCTTTCAACACCTCCAGCCTGGGCTTCTCTTTCGTCCCCGTTAATCCAGGGCTGCTCTGTCAGCAGGCAGCCTCTGGCCGATCGGAGGACAATTAGCCCCTGAATGGCTTCAGCCTGCTGAGGTGCTAAGTGAGGTGCTTGGAGCTTTAATGAGGGGGATGCTTCATAGCTGTTTGGCCAAGAACTGTCTCGGTATAACCACTTAGAAGCAGAGAAGTGCTGCGTGCTGGAGCCCATCTTCAAGGGTGCTAGACCCGGCTGAGCTGCTTTAAAAGGCTTAGCAGATAAAATGCCAACTAGTTAAAGGGATAAGGGAGCCCTGACGCTTAGGAGCTGTAAGAAAGAGCTGGGGACATTTCTTTCCATCATGACTGTTTGGTTCTTTTGTGGACTTGAACATCTCAGCCCTCCTGGCTCACTGCAGCCAGCTGGGAAAATGATGCTCCTGAACAGCTGGGAGCGAACCAGAGCTGACCACAACCTTGCAAGACCTGTTCTTGTTCCAGATATTGCCACAGAGGGAAACAGGAGAGGGTGATCCTAGACTCACAGAATGGTTTTGGGATGGAAGGGACCTTGAAGATCGTCTAGTTCCAGCTAGGTGGGCAGGGACAAGGGGGAAAAAGATGAGCAGAAGGCTGGAGCTGCTCTGCTCTGAGCACAGCCTGAGAGAGTTGGGGTTGTGCAGGCTGCAGAGGAGAAGGCTCCCAGGAGACCTTCTGGTGGCCTTGCAGGAGCTGCAGGGGGCTGCAAGCAAGCTGGGGAGGGACTTTGGAGGGGGTGAGGGAGGGATAGGAGTGGGGGGGCTGGAGCAGAAGTAGAAGTGGGGAGCTGGAGCTTGGCTGTGAGGAAGAAGTTGTTGGCCAGGAGGGTGGTGAGAGCCTGGCCCAGGCTGCCCAGGGAGGTGGTGGAAGCCTCCTGGCTGGAGGTGTTTGCAGCCAGGCTGGAGGTGGCTGTGAGCAACCTGCTGTGGTGTGAGGTGTCCCTGCCCATGGCAGGGGGCTGGAGCTGGCTGAGCCTGGAGCTCCCTTCCAACCCTGCCAATTCTGTGACACCTCCCACCAGCCCCAGGCTGCTCAAAGCCTCCTCCAGCCTGGCCTTGAACACCTCCAGAGAGGGGACATCCACAGCCTTCCTGGGCAACCTGTGCCAGTGTCTGAGCACCCTCACTGTCAGGAACTTGTGCCCAGTAGGGAAGGGGCAATGGGTGGGAAGGGGCAGTGGGTATGGATGAACTCACTGTAGATTGGAACTTTAGAATAGATTAGAAATTAACCAGGTTAGAAAAGACCTTTGAGATGATCCAGTCCAACCTCTCCCCCAGCACCATCTGATCAACTCAGCCATGGCACCAAGGGCCTCAGCCAGGCTCTTCCTAAACACCTCCAGGGCTGGGGACTCCACCACCTCCCTGGGCAGCACATTCCAATGGCCAATCTCTCTTGCTGGGAAGAACTTCTTTCTCACCTCCAGCCTAAACCTCCCCTGGCACAGCTTGAGACTGTGTCCTCTTGTTCTGCTGCTGGGGGCCTGGCAGAAGAGACCAACCCCCAGCTGGCTCCAACCTCCCTGCAGGGAGTTGTAGAGAGCAAGAAGGTCTCCCCTGAGCCTCCTCTTCTGCAGGCTAAGCAACCCCAGCTCCCTCAGCCTCTCCTCACAGGGCTGTGCCCCAGACCCCTCCCCAGCCTTGTCCCCCAGACCCCTCCCCAGCTTTGTTGCCCTTCTCTGGACACCTTCCAGCAGCTCAACCTCTTTCCTAACCTCAGGAGCCCAGAGCTGGACACAGGACTCAAGCTGTGGCCTCAGCAGTGCTGAGCACAGGGCACAAGGACTTCCCTGCTCCTGCTGGCCACACTCTGCCTGACCCAGGCTTGTGGGGGGGTTGCAGTTTCCCCCCAGCATTAAAGCCATGGCCTAATACTATCTCATTCCTCCACAGTGGATTGGTTTCAGCTTTGTGTGGTCAGGCTGTATGAGTGCTTTTTAAAACAAGCATAAACCCTCACAGGTGCTGCTGGTATCTCAGAGCTCTTGTCTGAGGCAGTGGAGCATGCTCTGGAGCTTATCAGTGAGTTTGATGGGTTGAGGTTAGTGCTGTGAGCAAGGAGTTGCTGGGTTTAGATGTGATCATGATGTGATAGACAAGGAAAGATTGAGATGTGATACACATCTCCTTGTGGATATCTGTGTGACAGGATTTGAAGGGCATTTTGCTAGTACTGGAACACAGCCCTGTGAGGAGAGGCTGAGGGAGCAGGGGCTGCTTAGCCTGGAGGAGGCTCAGGGGAGACCTTCTTGCTGTCTACAACTACCTGAAGGGAGGTTGGAACCAGGTGGGGGTTGGTCTCTTCTCCCAGGCAAGCAGCACCAGAACAAGAGCACACAGTCTCAAGCTGTGCCAGGGGAGATTCAGGCTGGAGGTGAGGAGGAAGTTCTACACAGAGAGATTGGCCACTGGGTTGTGCTGCCCAGGGAGGTGGTGGAGTCCCCAGCCCTGGAGGTGTTCAGGAGGAGACTTGACAGGGTGCTTGGTGCCATGGGTTAGTTGATTAGGTGGTGTTGGATGATAGGTTGGACACGATGATCTTGAAGGTCTCTTCCAACCTGGTCTGGTCTGGTCCAGAGTAGGGCAACAAAGCTGGGGAGGGGTCTGGAGCACAGCCCTGTGAGGGGAGGCTGAAGCTGCTGGGGTTGTTCAGCCTGGAGAAAAGAACTTCCTCCTCACCTCCAGCCTAAACCTCCCCTGGCACAGCTTGAGACTGTGTCCTCTTGTTCTGCTGCTGGGGGCCTGGGAGGAGAGACCAACCCCCACCTGGCTCCAACCTCCCTGCAGGGAGTTGTGAAGAGCAAGAAGGTCTCCCCTCAGCCTCTGAGTGCTTTATCATGTCTCTGAACCCTCCTCCTTCCTTGCTCACTGCTTCTTTCCTCAGTGGACACAACAAATGTGGCTCTGAAATACTTTCAGCAGTCTCTGGAGATATCTTGTCCAATATTACAGTAATTCTGGTTGGTTTTTTTTCCTCCTGTGCTTCACAAACAGCTCCACAAATCTCACAGACCACCAAGCCCCAAACCACTGGAGCCTTTCCAGCCTGTTCCACTCATTTGATGGCAAAGCTGCTAAGTGAAAACACCCAAATCCAAACCAATTCATCCTCAAAGTGCTGGGAACCCACTGGAACTGGCTAGGAAGGGTTTTGCTTGTGGTGGAGCTGTCAGCAGCTTGCACAGAGCTTGTCAGGAGCCACTCCATTTCAAATGTGAGTTCCTTTTCTGCTGTCCTGGTCTCAGCTAGGCCAGGGCTGGTTCTGCTCAGTGCTGCCACTGCCCAGCTCAGCCTCTGCTCACTTTCTGCCTGTATGAGTCTTGCATATCTTAATCCTGCTGGTGACCCAGAAGTGTTTCATGGTACACAGAGAGAGGCCTTCAGCTGCTGTGCAAAACTGCTTCACCTTCTGACTTCACTGAAGCCATGGTGATGGATAAAGTGGTTTGAGTCTCCAACACAGGAAGGATGTTGGCTCATTGGAGCAGGCCAAGGGGGGGGACCACCAAGAGGATCAGAGGTCTGGAGAACCTCTCCTGTGGGGATGGGCTGAGAGAGCTGGGGCTGTTCAGCCTGGAGAAGAGAAAGGGCTGCAGGGAGACCTTAGAGCAACCTTCCAGTACCTGAAGGAGCTCCAGGAGAGCTGGGGAGGAACTTTTGACAGTGGCTGCTGTGGAGGACCTCCTTTTCAAGTGCCTTCCTTCCACCAAGAACTTGGGACCTTTCCTGGGATAATTCTATGAGCTGAAGCCAGGGCATGGTAATGTCTCTTCCTTTGCTTCTTGACTCTCTCTCTCTCTCCCTCTCTTTCTCCTTTTCTCTCTCCTTTTCCTTCCCATTTCCCCCCTCTTCCTGTCCAGTCAAACCCAGTTCATCAGCTGCTTGGTGTCAGTTTGCCTTTGTTTCCTCCAAGGGATTTATTTGACTCCTAGCATGACCTCCACAGCTACCCAGGGCTGGTAAAGGATAACCACCAGGTCCTGCCATGCTCCAAATGAGACTTACCCAAAGGTGCTTTATGTGGCTGAAGCAATCTGCAGCCCAGGAGCAAAGTGAAGCCCACTTCTTGCTTGCTTTTTGGGAGACTCTTCCTTGCTCCACCCAGCAGGACTAATATTGGGCTACTTTTCCTTCCCTTCTTCCAGGCTATCTGCACATGGAAAAAGTGATGAGGCTTGCCCAGAGTTTTCCTCTGCTGGCCCCAGTCCTAGAATCAGTGAGTTCTGCCTGATTTTTATGCTCTGTTTAAAAGCTGGCCAGGTATTGTTTGGTTGTGCTCTGTCCAGTTGCTTGAAGTGATGTTAGCTGTGTTTCCTGACCTGTTGAGATGGGGCTGGCAGTCCACATCCCTCTCCTGCTTTGCTTTTCCCTGCCATGAGTGGGTGACTTCAGCCTGCAGAAGATGCAGAGAAGAGAATCCTGTGCCAGAAGCTTGGAGAGCTGAGCCTTGGCTACCCAGCAGTCATCTTACACATCCATGGGGTGTGCTGCTTCCTGAGGGAGGCACAGCACGTTGGGCATTGTAGCAACAGAGAGACATTGTCCTGGAGAGCTTAACTGGAAACAGATGTGTTAGGAGTGGGGGAGGAAGAAGCCAGACTCAGAATAGCAGCATGGGTTGCCCAGATTGGCTTGGCTGGCAGCAGCTTGGGCTGGAACTCCAGTCTGATGGCCCCCAGCTCATTGCTTTCTTTGGGCTGGATCCTGTTCTCTGTTTATATCACTCATGACATCTGTCTCACTGTCTGAGGCTTGCCAGGTAAGCTGAAGGGAAGTTAATGGGACATTAGCACTGCAGTATGCACATCCAGAGGTTCCCAGTGCCACAATTACCTCTTTGGCAGGGGGGAAGGTAATAAAGGGAGGTGTTTTAACAGCAGGGGTTGCTGAAGCAGGCCAGTTACAGGTTGTGGCCACTTGCAGGTTGCACATAGCTTCTGTGCAAGAGGTAGGTAGGAATGGTTGTCCAGTTTGGGATGCAACTTGCTGCTGGCTGGGCAAGTGGGTTGGTGATGCCAAACCTTCATGCCATCCTTCTCTGGCTGGGCCAGGAGCATTTGTTGCTCTTTCCTTGAAGCTGCTCTCAAAGGTATTGCATTTCCCTCTTGCATCTGGTCCACAAAGTTTGGCAGGCAGGCAGGCTTGAGCCTGTCTAAAGCCCTGGTCTGTGTTTGGCAGCTAGGGTCTGGCTGAGAACAGGTAACGTTTCTGGCAGCCTCTCTGAAAAGGATTTGAGTCCCCCTGGGGGCTCAGTGGGAGATGCAGAGTGATGTGGTGCCACAGAAAGTTTCTTCTGCAGCCAGTTATGTTTTCTAACTGCTCTACAGCTTGCATTGGCTGCTCCCAGCTTGATCTTGGGTCAGGGGGGCTTGGACAGCAGCACTCTGAGCTGGGTGAGGAACTGGCTGGAGGCTGAGCCCAGAGAGTGGTGGTGAATGGTGCCACAGCCAGCTGGCAGCCAGGCACCAGTGGTGTGCCCCAGGGAGCAGGGCTGGGCCCCAGCCTGAGCAATATCTTCATTGATGATCTGGAGGAGGGGATGGAGTCCATCAGCAGGGAATGTGCAGCTGACAGCAAGCTGGGGGCAGGAGCTGAGCTGTGAGAGGGCAGCAGAGCTCTGCAGAGGGACCTGGCCAGGCTGGGCAGAGGGGCAGAGGCCAAGGGCAGGAGATTGAACACAGCCAAGTGCCAGGGGCTGCACTTTGGCCACAGCAACCCCAGGCAGTGCCACAGGCTGGGGACAGAGGGACTGAGAGCAGCCAGGCAGAGTGGGACCTGGGGGTAGTGGTTGATAGTAGGCTGAACATGAGCCAGCAGTGTGCCCAGGGGGCCAAGAAGGCCAAGGGCATCCTGGCCTGGGTCAGGCAGAGTGTGGCCAGCAGGAGCAGGGAAGTCCTTGTGCCCTGTGCTCAGCACTGCTGAGGCCACAGCTTGAGTCCTGTGTCCAGCTCTGGGCTCCTGAGGGTAGGAAAGAGGTTGAGCTGCTGGAAGGTGTCCAGAGAAGGGCAACAAAGCTGGGGAGGGGTCTGGGGCACAAGGCTGGGGAGGGGTCTGGGGCACAGCCCTGTGAGGAGAGGCTGAGGGAGCTGGGGTTGCTTAGCCTGCAGAAGAGGAGGCTCAGGGGAGACCTTCTTGCTCTCTGCAACTCCCTGCAGGGAGGTTGTAGTCAGGTGGGGGTTGGTCTCTTCTGCCAGGCCCCCAGCAGCAGAACAAGAGGACACAGTCTCAAGCTGTGCCAGGGGAGGTTTAGGCTGGAGGGGAGGAGAAAGTTCTTCCCAGCAAGAGGAATTGGCCACTGGGATGAGCTGCCCAGGGAGGTGGTGGAGTCCCCATCCCTGGAGGTGTTCAAGAGGGGCTTGGCTGTGGCACTTGGAGCCCTGGCTGAGTTGTCAGGAGGGGTTGGGTGACAGCTTGGACTTGATGAGCTCTGAGGACTTTTTCAACCTTATTGATTCTATGATTCTTGTTGGGTAAAGGGTCTTGATGAAGAGGGTGGTAGCCACAGAGAGCTCTAGGGGGAGAAAGAACAGGTGACTATCGGAAAGCATGCACGGACTCCCTTGGTGGTGAGGCAGGAATCGTTTATTGGTACAGAACAAGCAGCTTATATAGGAAAAATCAAGCAGGGTAAGCAATTCCCTGACATTCTTGCACCACTGCTGCTAATTGAGTTTTCTCCTTTGATATGCAGCTGTCCATTGTTATCTTCATCCCATATCAGGTTGATCTTCTCCAGCATGGAGGCAAGTGTCCTCCTGTCTCGCACTTCAGGTTGTTTACCACGGTCAGCTCTTCTTTATCATCAAGCCATCCTTCCAGTATCAGTGTCCTGTTGTTCTTTCTTGTCCTGAAACCTTCCATTGATACTTTCTGCTTTCCTACAGGTGACAATGACACCCAGGAGCTAACTGAAGGGTTTTTTCCCCTGCTGTATCTTTATTAGCTGCAGGGAGACCTAACAGCAGCCTTCCATTACCTGCAGGGGGCTGACAAGAGGGGTGGAGGGAGACTGTTTGCAGAGGTCTGGAGTGATAGGGCAAGGGGCAATGGCTTCAAACTAGGGAGGAGCAGATTTAGATTGCATGTTAGGAGCAAGTCCTGCAGGGGAACATTGGAATAGGTTGCCCAGGGAGGTGGCTGGGGCCAAGGGGATGCTCGACAGGGCTCTGGGCAACCTGATCTGGCTGCCCCTAGGATGCCCTTGCTGACTGCAGAGAGGGTTGGGCTGGATGACCTCTAGAGGTCCCTTCTAACCCAGAGCATTCTATGATTCTCACCACCTGGAAGGCAGAGAATAGTAAGAGTGGAAGTACTCTGAGGCAATTGAATGGCCTTGGAAGCAGCTTGTGTGGGGGAGAGGAATGGCCAGATGCTGGAGTGGCACTCATGGGTGGGGGAGCAGAAAGAGGTCCCTCTTGAGGCTGGAACAGCAGGAAGTGTGCAGGGTGCTAAAGGAGGCTTTTGGACTCCCAAGGGGAAAGCCTCATTTTGCTGTCCTGTCAGAATGGAATGGCTCAGGAGCTTGGTAGCACTTTGATGTGAAGTGCCACTGTCTGAGGTGGACAATGGTCTCTTGGCCATGCCTCAGGATGCATCCAAAAGGATGGAAGAGAGAGGGCTTTGGAGGGCTGTGTTTGCTTTCCCCAGTGCATCTGTTGCTAGAACTGTCACTTGAACCCTCTGGTGGAATTTGAAGAGCTTAATTGGGAGAGCCTGAAAGCCCCTGAAGCAAAGAGTGGAGGGGAGGGTACCTCCAGCAGCTGTCAGTGCTTCAAAACTCAGCTGGCTCTGCAGATGGAGCAGGGAGCTAGAGCTGTCTGTGCTCAGCTCTGCTCTACAGGGCAGCAAATTGTTCCTGCTTAGCCCCACAAGCTCTGCTCAGGCTTTCAGAGCTCATAGCTGCATTACTGCAGAGAGACAGAGAAGGGCTGCCTGGAATCTGTCTTCTCTAAAGCAGGGATGTAACTCCAGTAGTTCTCCTTGGCTTGGGGCTGCTGGCAAGTGACAAGCTGGACAGGAGCCAGCGGTGGGCACTGGCAGCCCAGAAGGCCAGTGGCAGCCTGGGCTTCATCAAAAGCAGCGTGGCCAGAGGTGGAGGGAGGGCATTCTGCCCCTTTCTTCTGAGGACACCTCGCCTGCAGCACTGTCTCTGGCTCTGGGGAACTCTGCACGAGATGGAGGGAGTCCAGAGGAGGCCACAGAGTTGCTCCAGGGGGCTGGAAGAACCTCTGCTATGGGGACAGGCTGAGAGAGTTGGGGCTGTTCAGCCTGGAGAGGAGAAAGCTGTGGGGAGACCTTAGAGCAGCCTTCCAGTACCTAAAGGAGCTCCAGGAGAGGTGGGGAAGGACTTTGGACAAGGGCTGGGAGTGCCAGGCTGAGGAACAATGGCTTTGAGCTGGGAGAGGAGAGATTGAGAGTGGAGATGAGGAAGGAATTGTTGGCAGTGAGGCTGGGGAGACTCTGGCACAGGCTGCCCAGGGAGGCTGTGGCTGCCTCCTGCCTGGAGGCGTTGAAGGCCAGGCTGGATGAGGCCCTGAGCAAGCTGGGGCTGGTGGGAGGTGTCCCTGCCCATAGCAGGGGGGTTGGAGCTGGATGATCTTTAAGGTCTCTTCTAACTCAAACCATTCTGAGTAATCTCTGAAACAAGCCAGTTTTGGATCCTGTTTGCACAGGACAGTTGAGAACAGCACACTTCACTCCTGTTTCTTCCTATACAGAGAGTAAAGCCTTCAGAGACTCAGCCAGTGTGAGATTCCTTCCCAGCAGGACAGTGGACACTTTGTAGAGACCTCAGTGCCCTGCACATGCCAAGTTGTAAGGCTTTCAAAAGCTGTCCAGCAGCTTGAAGAACAGGATCATATCCTGCTCTGGCAAAACCTCACCTGCAGTCCCAGGTGCAGCTCTGGCATCCCCAACACCAAAAGCACAGGGAACTGTTGGAGAGGCTCCAGAGGAGGCCATGAAGATGAGCAGAGGGCTGGAGAAGCTCCCCTGGGGGGGGCAAGGCTGGGAGAGTTGGGGCTGTTCAGCCTGGAGAGGAGAAGGCTCCAGGGAGACCTCAGAGCTGCATTCTAGTACCTGAAGGGGACCTAAGGGAAGGCTGTGGGGGGACTGTTTGGAAGGGCTTGGAGTGGTAACACAAGCAGCAATGGTTGGAAATTCACAGAATCAACCAGTTTGGAAAACACCTCAGAGATCAGCAAGTCCAAACTATGACCTAATCCCCAACACCTCCTGACAAGGAAACCATGGCTCCAAGTGCCACATCCAAGCCCCTCCTGAACACCTCCAGGGCTGGGGACTCCACCACCTCCCTGGGCAGCTCATCCCAGTGGCCAATTCCTCTTGCAGGGAAGAACTTTCTCCTCCCCTCCAGCCTAAATCTCCCCTGGCACAGCTTGAGACTGTGTCCTCTTGTTCTGGTGCTGGGGGCCTGGGAGAAGAGACCAACCCCCAGCTGGCTCCAACCTCCCTGCAGGGAGTTGTAGAGAGCAAGAAGGTCTCCCCTGAGCCTCCTCTGCTGCAGGCTAAGCAACCCCAGCTCCCTCAGCCTCTCCTCACAGGGCTGTGCCCCAGACCCCTCCCCAGCCCTGTGCCCCAGACCCCTCCCCAGCTTTGTTGCCCTTCTCTGGACACCTTCCAGCAGCTCAACCTCTTTCCTACCCTCAGGAGCCCAGAGCTGGACACAGGACTCAAGCTGCGGCCTCAGCAGTGCTGAGCACAGGGCACAAGGACTTCCCTGCTCCTGCTGGCCACACTCTGCCTGACCCAGGCCAGGCTGCCCTTGGGTAGATAGAGGTTGGACATTAGGAGGAAGTTCTGCACAGTGAAGGTGGTGAAGTACTGGAACAGGTTGCCCAGGGAGGTGGTTGAGACCCCATCCCTGGAGACAGTCAAGATGAAACTTCGTTGGGCCTTGGGCAGCCTGCACTGGTTGGAGGTGTCCCTGCTGAGTGCAGGGGGATTGCTCAGGATGCACAAGGGTCCTTTCCAAGCAGAGGCAATCTGTGAGTCTGTGATCTTCCCAGAAGCTGAAACTCACATGGTGCAAAAGCTTCTTCACCTGTCCCTTTTGGGAACACTGGCACTTGTATCCTGCCATAGGCTACCCACAACTCCTCAGCTCTGCCTTGAGCAGCTGCAGGAGCCCAGCTGAAATGATCCAAGGCAAAACTGGGCTGTGTCAGAGTTGGTCTGGTGGATGTGGGGCAGGCTGTGGATGTGGTCTACCTGGACTCCAGCAAGGCCTTTGACACTGTCCCCCACAGCAAGCTCCTGGCCAAGCTGTCAGCCCCTGGCTGGGACAGCAGCTCTGAGCTGGGTGAGGAACTGGCTGGAGGCTGAGCCCAGAGAGTGGTGGTGAATGGTGCCACAGCCAGCTGGCAGCCAGGCACCAGTGCTGTGCCCCAGGGAGCAGTGCTGGGCCCCAGCCTGATCAATATCTTCATTGATGATCTGGAGGAGGGGATGGAGTCCATCAGCAGGGAATGTGCAGCTGACAGCAAGCTGGGGGCAGATGTTGGTCAGTTAGAGGGCAGAAGGGCTCTGCAGAGGGACCTCGACCGACTGAACAGATGGGCAGAGGCCAACAGGATGGCATTCAACAAGTCCCAGTGCCAGGGGCTGCACTTTGGCCACAGCAACCCCAGGCAGAGCTACAGGCTGGGGGCAGAGTGGCTGAGAGCTGCCAGGCAGAGAGGGACCTGGGGGTGCTGATTGACAGCTGCCTGAACAGGAGCCAGCAGTGTGCCCAGGGGGCCAAGAAGGCCAAGGGCATCTTGGCCTGCATCAGGAAGAGTGTGGCCAGCAGGAGCAGGGAGGTCATTGTGCCCTGTGCTCAGCACTGCTTAGGCCACACCTTGAGTCCTGTGTCCAGTTCTGGGCCCCTCAGTTTAGGAAGGACATTGAGAGACTTGAAGGTGTCCAGAGAAGGGCAACAAAGCTGGGGAGGGGTCTGGGGCACAAGGCTGGGGAGGGGTCTGGGGCACAGCCCTGTGAGGAGAGGCTGAGGGAGCTGGGGTTGCTTAGCCTGCAGAAGAGGAGGCTCAGGGGAGACCTTCTTGCTCTCTGCAACTCCCTGCAGGGAGGTTGGAGCCAGCTGGGGGTTGGTCTCTTCTCCCAGGCAACCAGCACCAGAACAAGAGGACACAGTCTCAAGCTGTGCCAGTGGAGGTTTAGCCTGGAGGTGAGGAGAAAGTTCTTCACAGAGTTGTTAGCCACTGGAATGTGCTGCCCAGGGAGGTGGTGGAGTCCCCATCCCTGGAGGTGTTCCAGAGGGGATTGGATGTGGCACTTGGTGCCATGGTCTAGTCATGAGGTCTGTGGTGCCAGGTTGGACTTGATGATCCTTGAGGTCTCTTCCAACTTTGGTGATAGTGTGAGAAAGGAGATACTGTTTTGGTGCCACCCTTCAATGTATGTACACAGGAACAGGAGCTGTGCCCTGCAAGCTGGTGTTCAGGTGCAGGGACTCACCCTCTGCTGCTCAGTGCAGCCTCTGAGCAATTGCCCTTTCTTATGAAGGGAGGGTGGGGAAAAAAGCTTAAACAAGCCATGGAGCTCAGAGGATCTCACCACTGGCCAGGCAGCACAGGATTACAGAGTGGGCTCATTTGGAGGGCACCCTGAAGCTCATCCAGCTCCAACCCCCCTGCCGTGGGCAGGGTCACCTCCCACCAGCCCCAGCTTGCTCAGGACCTCATCCAGCCTGGCCTTGAACACCTCCAGGCAGGAGGCAGCCACAGCCTCCCTGGGCAGCCTGTGCCAGAGTCTCCCCAGCCTCACTCTCAAGGATCTCTTCCTCATCTCTACTCTCAATCTCCTCTCTCCCAGCTCAAAGCCATTGTTCCTCATGGGGTTTTGTTTGGGGGCTTGGGGGCTTGGTTTGGGAGCTTGGTTTGGGGGCTTGGTTTTGGAGTTTGGGGTTTTGGGGGCTTGGATTTGAGGTTTGGTTTTGGGGCTTGGGATTTTGGGGGCCTGGTTTTGGGGTTTGGGTTTTTAGGGTCTTGGGTTTGGGGTTTTGGGGGCTTGGATTTGGGGTTGGGTTTTGGGGCTTGGGATTTTGGGGGCTTGGTTTGGGGGTTTGGGTTTTTAGGGGCTTGGATTTGGGGGCTTGGATTTGGGGCTTGGGATCTTGGGGTTTGGTTTTGGGGTCTTGGTTTTGGAGTTTGGAGCTTTGGGGGCTTGGATTTGGGGTTTTGGAGTTTGGGGTTTTGGGGGCTTGGTTTTGGAGTTTGGGGTTTTGGGGCTTGGTTTTGGGGGCTTGGGATTTTGGGGGCTTGGTTTTGGGGCTTGGGTTTTTAGGGTCTTGCTTTTGGGGTTTTGGGGGCTTGGGATTTTGGGGTCTTGGTTTTAGGGTTTGGGATTTTGGGGTTTGGTTTGGGGTTTTGGGGCTTGGAGCTTTGGGGGCTTGATTTTGGAGTTTGGAGCTTTGGGGGCTTGGTTTTGGGGTTTGGGGGCTTGGTTTTGGGGTTTGGGGGCTTGGTTTTGGGGTTTTGGGGTCTTGGTTTTGGGGTCTTGGTTTTGGGGTCTTGGTTTTGGGGTCTTGGTTTTGGGGGCTTGGTTTTGGGGGCTTGGTTTGGAGCTTGGGGTTTTGGGTCTTGGTTTTGGGGTCTTGGTTTTGGGGTCTTGGGTTTTGGGGGCTTGGTTTGGAGCTTGGGGTTTTGGGGTCTTGGTTTTGGAGCTTGGGGTTTTTGGGGCTTGGTTTTGGGGTCTTGGGTTTTGGGGGCTTGGTTTGGAGCTTGGGGTTTTGGGGTCTTGGTTTTGGGGTCTTGGTTTTGGGGTCTTGGGTTTTGGGGGCTTGGTTTGGAGCTTGGGGTTTTGGGGTCTTGGTTTTGGAGCTTGGGGTTTTTGGGGCTTGGTTTTGGGGTCTTGGGTTTTGGGGGCTTGGTTTGGAGCTTGGGGTTTTGGGGTCTTGGTTTTGGAGCTTGGGGTTTTTGGGGCTTGGTTTTGGGGTCTTGGTTTTGGGGTCTTGGGTTTTGGGGGCTTGGTTTGGAGCTTGGGGTTTTGGGGTCTTGGTTTTGGAGCTTGGGGTTTTTGGGGCTTGGTTTTGGGGGTTTTAATTTTGGGGGTTTGGGGGTGTGGTTTTGGGGTTGGGTTTTGGGGTTTTGTTCCTTCCTACCTGCTGTCCCTCTTCATGGGAACACAGATGCTTGAGGTGTCCTGTGCTCCTGACCAAAGCCACAAGGTCAGTTACCTTCCTGTGAGGCCAGATGAAGTTTGCTTTATTCCTGGGAAAGAACAGTGCTGTTTATTTCTGGGAGGGCCTAATTCCAAAGTCATCTTGGAGCAGTATTGGGAGATGTTTAGGAAATCAAAGCCAAGTGGCTTGAGATCAGATCTAATCTGAGCTCCTGGCAAGAGTCTTGTGAAAGAGTCAGGTCTTATTTCTTTGCCTGAAAACCTTAAACCAAACCATTGGTTTTCAAGCTTCCTGTTGGTGCCCCTGATCCTAAGTGTCTTGTTGCTAGGGTTCCACACTGCTCTGTCACACCTGAAGGTGTCCAGGGAAGGGCAGCAAAGCTGGGGAGGGGTCTGGGGCACAGCCCTTGAGGAGAGGCTGAGGGAGCTGGGGTTGCTTAGCCTGCAGAAGAGGAGGCTCAGGGGAGACCTTCTTGCTCTCTCCAACTCCCTGCAGGGAGGTTGGAGCCAGGTGGGGGTTGGGCTCTTCTGCCAGGCCCCCAGCACCAGAACAAGAGGACACAGTCTCAAGCTGTGCCAGGGGAGGTTCAGGCTGGATGTTAGGAAGAAATTCTGCCCAGCAAGAGAGATTGGCCATGGGATGAGCTGCCCTGGGAGGTGGTGGAGTCCCCATCCCTGGAAGTGTTGAGGAAGAGCCTGGCTGAGGCCCTTGGTGCCATGGTTGAGTTGCTCAGATGGTGCTGGGTGAGAGGTTGGACTTGATGATCTCTGAGGTCTCTTCCAACCTGGTCCATGCCATTCCATGCCATTCCTGTGACCAGCAGTCATCACTGTGTCTGTTGAAGCTCTCTTCTGTGCCTTCTGGTGGGGCTTTTTTTGAGTTCTAAGGAATTAGTGTCATGTGAAGCATGTATTTGTCATAGGGTGACCATCCCCTCCCCAGCCAGAGCACAGCAGGATCAGCTTCCTTCTGTGTGTCCAGGATAGCCTTGTTCTGTTTTTAGTCCCACTCTAGACACAACAAGCTGGACTTGGAGGAAGTAGACCAGATGAAATTGTTTGGGCCTCTGAGAAGAGGAGGAGAAAAATTCTCTGCTGAGTACTGCCATCCAAGCAAAACAGTGGGCTGTGCTGAGCTCTTGCACAGGAGAGCAGAGGGAAGGGATGCAGAGCCTGCTGTTAGATGTGGGTATTCTGCTTGTCCCATATGACTTGAGGTACATCTTGCATCTGGATGATCTCTGAGGTCTTTTCCAACCTTACTGAGTCTGTGATTGCCAGGACAGCCTGAGGGAGCTGGGGAGGGGAATAGAATAGAATAGAATAAACCAGGTTGGAAGAGACCTTCAAGATCATCAAGTCCAACCTATCAACCAATCCAGCACCACCTAATGAAATAACCCATGGCACCCAGCACCCCATCCAGGCTCCTCCTGAACACCTCCAGGGATGGGGACTCCACCACCTCCCCAGGCAGCACATTCCAATGGGCAATCTCTCTCTCTGTAGAACTTCTTCCTCACCTCTGGCCTAAACCTCCCTGGTGCAGCCTGAGACTGTGTCCTCTTGTTCTGGTGCTGGGGCCCTGGGAGAAGAGACCAACCCCCACCTGGCTACAACCTCCCTGCAGGTAGTTGTAGAGAGCAATAAGGTTACCCCTGAGCCTCCTCTTCTCCAGGCTAAGCAACCCCAGCTCCCTCAGCCTCTCCTCACAGGGCTGTGCTCCAAGCCCCTCACCAACTTTGTTGCCCTTCTCTGGACACCTTCCAGCAAGCCAACCTCCTTCCTAAACTGAGGAGCCCAGAACTGGACACAGGACTCAAGCTGTGGCCTAACCAGTGCAGTGTACAGGGGCAGAATGACCTCCCTGCTCCTGCTGGCCACTCTCTTCCTGCTGCAGGCCAGGATACCATTGGCCCTCTTGGACCCCTGGGCACACTGCTGGTTCATGTTCAGCCTACTATCAACCACTACCCCCAGCTCCCTCTCTGCCTGGCTGCTCTCAGCCCCTCTGCCCCCAGCCTGTGGCACTGCCTGGGGTTGCTGTGGCCAAAGTGCAGCCCCTGGCACTTGGCTGTGTTCAATCTCCTGCCCTTGGCCTCTGCCCCTCTGCCCAGCCTGGCCAGGTCCCTCTGCAGAGCTCTGCTGCCCTCTCACAGCTCAGCTCCTGCCCCCAGCTTGCTGTCAGCTGCACATTCCCTGCTGATGGACTCCATCCCCTCCTCCAGATCATCAATGAAGATATTGATCAGGCTGGGGCCCAACCCTGCTCCCTGGGGCACAGCACTGGTGCCTGGCTGCCAGCTGGCTGTGGCACCATTCACCACCACTCTCTGGGCTCAGCCTCCAGCCAGTTCCTCACCCAGCTCAGAGCTGCTGTCCCAGCCAGGGGCTGACAGCTTGGCCAGGAGCTTGCTGGGGGGGACGGTGGCAAAGGCCTTGCTGAAGTCCAGGCAGACTCCATCCACAGCCTGCCCCACATCCCCCAGGCAGTCCCCTGGGCATGGAAGGAGATCAGGTTGGTCAGGCAGGACCTGCCCTTCCTAAATCCCTGCTGGCTGGGCCTGAGCCCTTGGCCATCCTGTAAGTGCTGTGTGACTGCACTCAAGGTGACTGTTCCATGACCTTGCCTGGCACTGAGGTCAGGCTGACAGGCCTGGCATTCCCTGGCTCATCCAACCGGCCCTGCTTGTGGCTGGGCACCACCTTGGCCAGGGAGAAGACTGAAGGCTGACCTCAGTGCTGGGGATGAAGCTGTGCAGGGGCAGTGCCCAGGGGCTGGAGCCAGGCTCTGCTGGGGGCTGCCCAGTGCCAGCCCCAGGGGCAGTGGTGGAAGCTGAGGCAGAGGAAGTGCCATGGGCACAGGAGGAAGAATGTTTTCCTTGTGAGAGGGTAACAGAGCCCTGGAGCAGGCTGCCCAGGGGGGTTGTGGAGTCTCCCTCTCTGGAGATATTCAAACCCCACCTGGATGTGTCCCTGTGTGCCCTGCTGTAGGTGACCCTGCTCTGCAGGGGGATTGGACTGGGTGAGCTTTGGAGGTCCCTTCCAGCCCCTACCATTCTGTGATTAAGAGTCCTGCCTTAGTCCCTTCTATCTGGACTGGAAAGCAGAACATGTAGGCAGGAGTGCAACTAAAAGCTGCATGTGAACTCCAGCTGTCAAGCCCAGGGTTGGAGGAAGTTGTGAGACAGGGAAAGCAGAAAGTCCTCAGACTGCTGAGTGATGTCTTGCTGCAACTGAGGGGAGAGGATGTGAAAGATGGGACAGGGCCCCAACCACCTCCCTGAACAACCCATTCCAGGGCTTCACCACTCTCATGGGGAAGAACTTCCTCACCTCCAGCCTGAATCTCCCCACCTCCAGCTTCATTCCATTCCCCCAAGTCCTATCACTACCTGAGAGCCTGAGCAGTCCCTCCCCAGCCTTCTTGGAGCCCCCTGCAGATACTGGAAGGCCACAATGAGGTCACCTCAGAGCCTTCTCTTCTCCACACTGAACAGCCCCAACTCCTTCAGCCTGTCCTCACAGCAGAGCAGCTCCAGCCCTCTGCTCATCCTCGTGGCCCTTCTCTGGACACCTTCCAGCCCCTCCAGATCCCTCTTGTCCTAGGGGCTCCAGAACTGGAGGCAGTACTGCAGGTGGGGTCTCCCCAGAGCTGAGCAGAGGGGCAGAATCCCCTCCCTTGCCCTGCTGGCCACACTTCTCTTGCTGCAGCCCAGGCTCTGCTTGGCTCTCTGGGCTGCAAGTGCACACTGAGAGCTCCTGCTGAGCTTCTCCTCCCCCAGCACCCCCAAGGCTCTCTCCTCAGGGCTGCTTTCCAGCCAGTCCCTGCCCAGCCTGGATTTGTGCCTGGGATTGCCTCCACCCAGAGGCAGGACCCTGCGCTTGGCCATGTTTGAAGTGTCTCAGTCTGCTCAGGTTTGGCATCCAGGGAGTGAGTTATAGAATCATAGAATTGTCAGGGTTGGAAGGGACCCCAAGGCTCAGGCAGCCCCAGCCCCCTGCCCTGGGCAGGGACACCTCACACCACAGCAGGTTGCTCACAGCCACCTCCAGCCTGGCTGCAAACACCTCCAGCCAGGAGGCTTCCACCACCTCCCTGGGCAGCCTGGGCCAGGCTCTCACCACCCTCCTGGCCAACAACTTCTTCCTCACAGCCAATCCCAATCTCCCCACTTACAGTTCTGTTCCATCCCCCCTACTCCTATCCTTCCCTCACCCCCTCCAAAGTCCCTCCCCAGCTCTCTTGCAGCCCCCTGCAGCTCCTGGGAGGCCACCAGAAGGCCTCCTGGGAGCCTTCTCTTCTCCAGACTGAAGAGCCTCAGTCTGTCCTCCTGGGAGAGGTGCTCCAGCCCCAGTTAGGAGCAGTCTCAGCCTGGAAAGGTAACTGGGTACCTATCAGCACCAGCCCAGGCTTTTTCTTAGCCTTGGCTGTGTGCTGCATGGCGTTGGGTGACCCATGCCCTGCTCTAGACCTGCTGTAGCTCAGGGGTGCCTGGATCTCGATGATGTACATGTAGAAAAGGCAGCTTTGCCTGAGTGATATCAATGGGCCTGGCAAAGAGGCCCAGGAAGCTGCTGGTCTGAATTGGTTTGCCATCTGAAACTCAGCTTTGGAAGGGGATCTGCTAGCAAACCAGCAGTGCTGCAGGGAGGAGGTGCAGTAGCAAAGGGCCACCCAGAAGCCAGGCAAGGAAGGCAGTCTGGCTGTGGCAAGTGGGCATTAGCAGCCTGGCTTCAGCTGTGCAGCACTCCAGGGAGGTGAGTGGCTCTCAGCTCTGTTTCTGGGAGCCCCTGCATGCTGGCACAGGGCTGGGAGGGCTGCTGGGCTGGGATCTGGCACAGGAGCAGGGGGGACCCAGGGCAGCGCTGGCAGCAGCTCCGGTCTGCCCTGCAGCTCGCTTCCTCTGTGTCTCTGCACTTAGGAAGCTCATTGTGCTGCTCTCCTTTCTCTCTGGTAGCTGGAAATGTCCCCTGGGTTACTTCTGTCTGAAGAGAACAGTGCACAGTCATTTCCTACTGTATAAACAACAGGTCCTGTGTGGCACTGGGCTTCAGGCAGAGGCACAGAGCTGGGCAGAGGAAAGTTCCAGGCTCACAGAATGCTTTGGGTTGGAAGGGCCTTAAAGCTCAGCCAGTCCCAACCTCACACCATGGGCAGGGACACCTCCCACCAGCACAGCTTGCTCAAGGCCTCATCCAGCCTGGCCTTCAACACCTCCAGGGAGGGGGCAGCCACAGCCTCCCTGGGCAACCTGTGCCAGGCTCTCCCCACCCTCCCTGTCAAGAATGTCTTCCTGGTCTCCAGGCTAAATCTTCCTTCTTCCAGCTCAAAGCCATTGCCCTGCCAACCCTTGTCACAAGTTCCTTCCCAGCAATCCTGGAGCCCCCTTTGGGTACTGGGAGGCTGCTCTGAGGTCTCCCCAGAGCCTTCTCCAGGCTGAACAGCCCCCACTCTCTCAGCCCATCCCCACAGGGGAGCTTCTCCAGCCCTCTGATCCCCTTTGTGGCCCTCCCCAGAAGAGCCTGAGTTAGGTTTTTGTCTCACATTGCTTACCAGGCTGCACAAAGGGAGGCTCCCATCTGCAGAGGCAGCTCAGCAGAGCAGGCATGGCCCTGGCTGGGGGAGGCTTTCCAGCCCATTGCTGAATGTTTTTTCTAGTGTGTCATTCTGGCTGCTCTCCCTGTGAGCCTGAGCTTGGCAGCTGCCCAAGCTGAAGGCCAGCACAGGTATCCTGCTGGGCCTCAGTTTAATGCTCTCCATCTAGGGTTTGTGCACGTTGCCTTTCTCTTCCCAGCTGGCCCTGTAGCTTGGCCCATGGATCCAGCCTGGCCAGACCCCCCTGCAGAGCCTTCCTACCCTCAAGCAGATGAATGCTTCTGCTGAGCTTAGTCTTATCAGGTCAGGTCTACTCCTCCTTTACTCTCTGGAGAAACAAAACTCACTCTGGCATGGTGACAGCAAGACCCAGACTGGTGTGTCTGTAGGGACAGGGGTGCAGCCTGCTGTGTCTGATGGGTGGAAGCCATCTGAAACTCACTCTGATGGCCCAAAGGGAGGTGGGGAATGGAGGTAAATCCAGCTGGTGGCTGGTCACAAGTGGTGCTGCCCAGGGCTCAGGTTTGGGGCCAGTTCTCTTGGACATCTTTATCAATGATCTGGATAAGGGGGAATCAAATGTGCCTTTGGTAAGTTTGCAGATAAGACTAAGCTCAGCAGCAGCATTCATCTGCTTGAGGGTAGGAAGGCTCTGCAAGGGGGCCTGGCCAGGCTGGATCCATGGGCCAAGGTCAGCTGAATGAGGTTTAACAAGGCCAAGTGCTGAGTCCTACACTTGGGTCACAACAACCCCATGAATGCTCCAGGCTGGGGGCAGAGTGGCTGGAAGCTGCCCAGCAGGGAGAGGACCTGCAGGTGCTGGTTGACAGCAGCTGAAGGTGGGCCAAGGGGTGGCCAGGTGGGCAAGAAGACCACCAGCAGCCTGGCCTGGATCAGCAGCAGTGTGGTCAGCAGGAGCAGGGCAGTTGGTTGTGCCTCTGGGCTCAGCACTGGGGAGGCCACAGCTCGGTTCAGTTCTGAGGCCCTCGATCCAAGAAGGACACTGAAGTGCAGAGAAGAAGGGCAGCAAAGGTGGGGAAGGGTCTGCAGACCAGGTCTGGTGAGGAACAGCTGAGGGCCCTCACTGCAAGGAGGACATTGAAGTGCAAAGAAGAATGGCCTGGAGACCAGGTCTGGTGAGGAACAGCTGAGGGCCCTGGTGCAAGGAGGACACTGAAGTGCAAAGAAGAAGGGCAGCAAAGCTGGGGAAGGGTCTGCAGACCAGGTCTGGTGAGGAACAGCTGAGGGCCCTGGTGCAAGGAGGACAGTGAAGTGCAAAGAAGAAGGGCAGCAAAGCTGGGGAAGGGTCTGCAGACCAGGTCTGGTGAGGAACAGCTGAGGGCCCTGGTGCAAGGAGGCTGAGGGGAGAGCTTCTTACAATCCCCAGCTTCCCAAAAGGAGGTTGGAGCCAGGTGGGGGTTGGCCTCTTCTCCCTGTAATCAGTGACAGGAGAGGATGAAATGGCCTCAAGTTGCCCCAGGGGAGACTTAGGTTGGGCATGAGAAGAAACTTCTCTGAAAGGCTTGGCAGAGAGTGGCCCAGGCTGCCCAGGGAGGTGGTGGAATCCCCATCTCTAGAGCTGTTTCCAAGAGGCAGGGTTGAGGTGCTGAGGGCCATGGCTTAGCACCAGCCTTGACAGAGTTAGAAAGTGGTTGGACTTGGTCAGCTTAAAGATCTTTTCCAGCCAAAACAATTCCATGAAGCTGGGGAGCTCTGCTAGCCTCAGTCCTGAGTTGGGCAGGGAGATGATAGGAGTGGCTTGGCTCTGCCTCCCTCTTGCTTGATGTCTGTGGACTTCTTTTCCAGGCACAGGAGCAGGGACCCTCCTTGTTCTGAGCAGCCTGGTCAGTGCCCTTTCCTGGCTGCCTATCTCCCAAGAGGCTGGAAAGATGAGGAGCCTGTCTGGGGTGTTCTCCTTCAGTCATGCCCTGATCTCTGGGCTGGCTGCTGCAGCTCTAAACCCTTCCTGCAGCAGCAGTGAGAGGCAGAGTCCAGAGGTGTGGCTCAGTGTGCATAAGCAGGCAGCTGAAGGGGTTTTTTTCCTGTGAGAAGCAGAAGCTGCTCTGGTGCAGTGATCTCCCATCAGCACTCTGCAGGTCCTGCACCTGGGTTGGGGCAAGCCCATGCATAAAGTCAGGCTGGGCAAGGAGCTGCTTGAGAGCAGCCTGGAGAAGGGCTTGGGGGTGTTGGTTGATTCTACCCCTCTGCTCTGCCCTGGTGAGACCTATCCTGTTCAATATCTTCACTGGTGAGCTGGAGGAGGGGATGGAGTCCATCAGCAGGGAATGTGCAGCTGACAGCAAGCTGGGGGCAGGAGCTGAGCTGTTAGAGGGCAGCAGAGCTCTGCAGAGGGACCTGGCCAGGCTGGGCAGAGGGGCAGAGGCCAAGGGCAGGAGATTGAACACAGCCAAGTGCCAGGGGCTGCACTTTGGCCACAGCAACCCCAGGCAGTGCCACAGGCTGGGGGCAGAGTGGCTGAGAGCAGCCAGGCAGAGAGGGACCTGGGGGTAGTGGTTGATAGTAGGCTGAACATGAGCCAGCAGTGTGCCCAGGGGGCCAAGAAGGCCAAGGGCATCTTGGCCTGCATCAGGAAGAGTGTGGCCAGCAGGAGCAGGGAAGTCCTTGTGCCCTGTGCTCAGCACTGCTGAGGCCACAGCTTGAGTCCTGTGTCCAGTTCTGGGCTCCTGAAGTCAAGACAGATGGTGAGGTACTTGAAGGTGTCCAGAGAAGGGCAATGAGGCTGGGGAGGGGTCTGGGGCACAAGGCTGGGGAGGGGTCTGGAGCACAGGGTCTGGGGCACAGCCCTGTGAGGAGAGGCTGAGGGAGCTGGGGTTGCTTAGCCTGCAGAAGAGGAGGCTCAGGGGAGACCTTATTGCTCTCTCCAACTCCCTGCAGGGAGGTTGGAGCCAGCTGGGGGTTGGTCTCTTCTCCCAGGCCCCCAGCAGCAGAACAAGAGGACACAGTCTCAAGCTGTGCCAGGGGAAGTTCAGTTTGGATGTTAGGAAGAAGCTCTTCATAGAAACACAGATTGGCCACTGGGATGAGCTGCCCAGGGAGGTGGTAGAGTCTCCAACCCTCGAGGTGTGTAGGAAGACCCTGGCTGAGGCCCTTGGTGCCATGGTTGAGTTGATCAGATGGTGCTGGGTGAGAGGTTGGACTTGGTGATCTCTGAGGTCTTTTCCAACCTGGTTTATTCTATTCTATCACTGCAGGCCTTTGGAAACAGTCCCTCTGCAACCTTCCTGCAGCCCATTTCAGGTACTGGCAGGCTGCTGTTAGGTCTCCCTGGAGCCTTCTCTTCTCCAGCGTGAACACCTCCAGCTCCCTCAGCCTGGCCTCAGAGCAGAGGTGCTCCAACCCCCTATTTATTTTCATGGCCCTCCTCTGGACTCCTGTGGCATCTAACATGCTGCACTGAGGTGGTGAGAGGTGGGATGGAGGTTTCATATCTTCCCTTGCTCTCTCTGAGTCTGGGGAAAAGAAGAGTGTCAAGTTCTGCTCAGTGAGTCACCCCAGAGAGGGAACAGCAGCTCCCCACACTCAATTACAGCTGCAGCTTCCATCATCATCCTCCTGCTGACTTCTGCTGTGTGGCTGAGTCAGGCCTGGGGCTGTGGAGGAGGCACACAGCCCTCTTTGTGGAGGCTCCTTGGAGACCTCCAGCAGATCCACACAGGGTCAGATCCTGAGTCCTCCCTGAGCAGCCCATGGCACTAAGTTGTGAGGATGCAGCTGAGTCAAGGGCACTGAGTGTGTTTAGTTTGCTAAAGAGGCATCACAGGCAGAAACAGAAAAGGGAGGGCAAGCAAATTCTGTGTAAGGTCCCAGGCTGTCTCTGTGCCAGCTGGTGGCCATCCCCTGTGTGTGTGTGCAGCAGGAGAGGAGCAGCTTGTCCTGAGAGCAGGGGCAAGCTGCTGCTCTGTGTGTAAGGTCTGTGGCAGAGGCACCTGGTAGTGCTGCAGGAAACCACAGGGTCTGTACCCCTGAGGGATGGCAGAGCCTGGTGGTGTGGTGCCCCTGAGGGATGGCAGAGCCTGGTGGTGTGGTGCCCCTGAGGGATGGCAGAGCCTGGTGGTGTGGTGCCCCTGAGGGATGGCAGAGCCTGGTGGTGTGGCAGCCCTGAGGGATGGCAGAGCCTGGTGGTGTGGTAGCCCTGAGGGATGGCAGAGCCTGGTGGTGTGGTGCCCCTGAGGGATGGCAGAGCCTGGTGGTGTGGTAGCCCCGAGGGATGGCAGAGCCTGGTGGTGTGGTACCCCCGAGGGATGGCAGAGCCTGGTGGTGTGGTGCCCCTGAGGGATGGCAGAGCCTGGTGGTGTGGTAGCCCCGAGGGATGGCAGAGTCTGGTGGTGTGGTAGCCCCGAGGGATGGCAGAGCCTGGTGGTGTGGTGCCTCTGAAGAGCTGGCAGAGCCCGGCGGTCCTGTCCCGCTGCTCCGTGGCAGCCGGAGCGGTAGGGAGGCTGTGCCGGCGCTGGGAGGCTGTGCCGGCGCTGGGAGGCTGTGCCGGCGCTGGGGCTGGCAGCGCTGCCTGGGGAGGCAGTCGGATTCCTGCCGGCGCTGGGAGGCTGTGCCGGCGCTGGGAGGCTGTGCCGGCGCTGGCAGCGCTGCCTGGGGAGGCAGTCGGATTCCTGCCGGCGCTGGGAGGCTGTGCCGGCGCTGGCAGCGCTGCCTGGGGAGGCAGTCGGATTCCTGCCGGCGCTGGGAGGCTGTGCCGGCGCTGGGAGGCTGTGCCGGCGCTGGCAGCGCTGCCTGGGGAGGCAGTCGGATTCCTGCCGGCGCTGGGAGGCTGTGCCGGCGCTGGCAGCGCTGCCTGGGGAGGCAGTCGGATTCCTGCCGGCGCTGGGAGGCTGTGCCGGCGCTGGGAGGCTGTGCCGGCGCTGGGAGGCTGTGCCGGCGCTGGGGCTGGCAGCGCTGCCTGGGGAGGCAGTCGGATTCCTGCCGGCGCTGGGAGGCTGTGCCGGCGCTGGCAGCGCTGCCTGGGAAGGCAGTCGGATTCCTGCCGGCGCTGGGAGGCTGTGCTGGCGCTGGCAGCGCTGCCTGGGGAGGCAGTCGGATTCCTGCCGGCGCTGGGAGGCTGTGCCGGCGCTGGGAGGCTGTGCCGGCGCTGGAAGGCTGTGCCGGCGCTGGCAGCGCTGCCTGGGGAGGCAGTCGGATTCCTGCCGGCGCAGCAGCGCGGCCGCTGGCGCTCCGGAGCTGCCAATGAAATGTGAAACTCGGGGCTGGGTCTGAGGGCTGGCCCCGGAGGCTGTTCCAGCCCCGTGCCGATCATTTACACATCCCGACTCCGGGAGTCCCGGCTCCTTGCGCCGCGGCCGGGAGTGCTGGCGGCCGGCGGTGCGGAGCGCGGCGCTGCGGGGCGAGCCCTGCCTGCGCACGGAGCATCGCAGCCGCCGACCGAGGGGGGCAGGAAAAGGAACTTCTCGGCGCAGCCGAGCCGAAAGAAGCTGTCACTCTTTCCAGCCTTGCCTAAGAAGCAGCCGGGTTTATGGGTGAGGGCAGCCACCCTGCCCGGGGAAGGTAGGAGCCCTGGCCTGGAGCGCTTCGGGAGCTCTGGCTGCGCTGGGGCAGCAGCGCTGCGGCTGAAACCGGGGTAGGTAGCTCCGATGGGTTTTTATCCGGGTGACAAAAGTGTGTGTGTGTGTGTGTGTGTGTGAGTTGAGTGTGTGCTCCGTGCAGAACGAATCCTCGCTGCAGAGCAGGGGCTGGTGGCAGCAGCTGTCTGCGCGGCTGTTCTTGGCTCGGGGGAGGAGGTGTTGGCATCTTGAAGTGCCGGTTGTGTGCTGCTGTTGTTTTTCACAGCCTTCACTACTTCATGACAGGATTTCCTTTTGTTGGCTCCAAGGGTCTGAGCAGAGTTGTGTGTCATCTGACTACTTGTTGGCTTGCATATGAGTGAAAGCCCTGGGTGCTCTCTGCAGTCCCCACGTTCAAGTTCATCTTGGGGTGGTCGTCTTAGCAAACCTTCCTCCTTCCACCCAGGTGGCTGGAGGAGGCTTTCAGGGATCAGGCCCTCACTGGGCCAGCTGTAAAGATTCCACCAAATGATCCCTGAGGTCCCTTCTGACCTGGCATTCCGTGGTTCCTGCGTGACTCACAAGCAGGTTGTCACCACGAGGGAGTTTAGGAAGTCTTCGGTGGACTTCTCGAGCTACTGAGTGGCTTTCCTTTGGTGATGAGGGAGCAGTTCTCTTCTGGGGTTTTAATTCCACTTGCTGTCAGGTTGGGGGTCTTCTTCTTGGAGCAGAGTGGAGAGCAGTCAGTACTTCATGTCTGGTGAGGTCAGAAACATTTTTCACAGCAGATGTCTGGGGAAATAAACAGCAGGGTTGGGGGGTTTTGTTTTTGCTGGGTGCTGTTGCCCTGGATAGGTAGAGATCAGAACCCAAATCGATCCCCTGTGCAGCACAGGGAGCTCAGAGCACTGAATTATAGTATCTCAGCATCACTAAGGTTGGAAGAGACCTCAAAGATCATCGAGTCCAACCTGAATTAATCTGAGTTGGGTTTGTCTGTGTTAAATAGTGTGGCTGCTGGCAGAGGGGGATCACTCTTACTAGATCAGCAGCTGTTAAGATGCTGTTAGGTTAAGTTTCCCTGGTGCTGAGTAGAGCTGTGCCTGGAAGCTGACAACAACTTCTGTGCCTTCAGGATTCCCTGTGAGGTAAGACCTGAGGGAAGGGGGGGGTTCATCAGTGCAGAGGGCAAAGCATCTTGTCCTAATTAAAAGCCATCTCAGGGGCATCTCCTCCCCACAGAAGGCAGGCAGGGCTGCAGGCAGAGGTAGAGGAAAGGCAGGAGTGGGGCTCAAGCTCTTGTTTCCAGTCCCATGCAGTTTTCATGTTGTGGCAGGTCCTGTTATTGCAGGAGGCATCTTCTGGTACGTGATACAGTGACTTGTGTTAAAAATAAGTGTGCTCACTGCTGGTCTGCCTTTGTGCCTGCTGTCTGAAGTTATTCCTCTGCCTCCTCGCTGATTGTTGAGCTGTCTCGCAGCTGCTCCTTCCATCTCTTGTTCTCTCCTTGGCTTTCCCTCTTTAAGGAAACTGGATAGCTTCAGTTTGGCATAAATAGCCTGTCCACTCAAAAGGGGGGGAACAAACCCCCCCCCCCAGTCCAACAAATAAAGAACAGGAAAAGCCCCACAGCCAGCCACACATGTCCAGCTGTGTGGAAAACTCAGCTGCCAGCAGAATTCATGGGATCGTAGAATCAGTAAGGTTGGAGAAGACCTCAGAGCTCAGCAAGTCCAAGCTGCCACCCAACACCTCCTGACTAACTAAACCATGGCTCCAAGGGCCACATCCAATCCCTTTTTTGAACACCTCCAGGGATGGGGACTCCACCACCTCCCTGGGCAGCTCATCCCAGTGGCCAATTCCTCTTGCTGGGAAGAACTTTCTCCTCCCCTCCAGCCTCAACCTCCCCTGGCACAGCTTGAGACTGTGTCCTCTTGTTCTGCTGCTGGTTGCCTGGGAGAAGAGCCCAACCCCCCCCTGGCTGCAACCTCCCTGCAGGGAGTTGGAGAGAGCAAGAAGGTCTCCCCTGAGCCTCCCCTGAGCCAGGCTAAGCAACCCCAGCTCCCTCAGCCTCTCCTCACAGGGCTGTGCCCCAGACCCCTCCCCAGCCTTGTGCCCCAGACCCCTCCCCAGCCTCATGCCCTTCTCTGGACACCTTCAAGTGTCTCAGTGTCCTTCTTAAACTCATAGAATCATAGAGTCCTGGAATGATTTGGGTTGGAAGGGACCTTAATAGTCCATCTATTCCAACCCCCTGCCATGGGCAGGGACACCTCCCACTGGACCAGGTTGCCCAAGGCCTCATCCAGCTTGGCCTTGAGCACCTCCAGGGAGGGGGCAGCCACAGCTCCCCTGAGCAAGCAGCCACAGCTCCCCTGAGCAAGCTGTTCAGTGTCTTCCCCCCACCCCACTCTCAAGAATTTCTTCCTCATCTCCACTCCCAGTCTGTGTGGAAGGCACAGCTGCTTTGCACACTTCTGGTGAGCAGGAGGCTGAGGAGCTCTCCTGTCAGACACCCACCTCTCCAGGGCCTGCAGGCTGCTGCTTGAAGATCACTTTTATTGGCAGCCATGGAAGCAGGTTTTGAAGGTGGAGTTTGGAAAGCTTGAAATGAAGACCCCTTCAAGGCAGCTGCCTCACAAGTGCTGGTTTGAACTCCTGGTAAGGTCATGTTCTTAAAAGTAGCTAGAACAGAGCTCCCCTGGGAGCTCCATGTGCAGCCAGGGCACACAGGCATCTCTCAGGAGCTTTCCTTCTCTTCCTGCTTGATTCAATACCTTTGGGTTTCTTTTTTGGGGGGGTAAAACACACACCAGGTAGGAAAAAAACCCAGGGGGATGACATTCACAGTGGGGAGCTGGAAATGATTTGCATCCCATTGCCTTTGGCTGTGTTCTCTGCAGGTTGTTCAGTGTTTACTGTGACCTGCTGGGCCTTTGGATGTCTGCTTTACTCCTGGAGCTGTTACTGGCTGGATTTGTCTTGGCTGGGCAGAGGGGAATGCTTGACATGGTGTTTGTATTGAATAACCTCTTGGAACAGGGTAGGGACTTGGTCAGTTTGGGATGGCATTTGAGGTGTAAATTGGTTTGGGGAGGGGATGAACGGGTATGTTAGCTTTCAGGCAGGGAGAAAAAGGAAAGGTGGTCTCCTCTTGGCTTCCTGAAACAAGAAAACCACTGAAGGGCAAGACCTGGTGTAAGCTTTGCTCATTGCCTAGCTGGAACTGGGATTTCTGTAATGCTGAGGGCTCCTGCTAAGATGAGTGGCTGATATTCATAGAATCAGAGCATCAATAAGGGTGGGAAAGACCTCAGAGATCATCAAGTCCAAGCTGGCACCCAGCACCTCCTGACAACTAAACCATGGCACCAAGTGACACATCCAAGCCCCTCTTGAACACCTCCAGGGATGGGACTCCACCACCTCCCTGGGCAGCACAGTCCAATGGCTAACAACTCCCTCTGGGAAGAACTTTCTCCTCCCCTCCAGCCTAAACTTCCCCTGGCACAGCTTGAGACTGTGTCCTCTTGTTCTGGTGCTGCTTGTTTGGGAGAAGAGACCAACCCCCACCTGGCTGCAACCTCCCTGCAGGGAGTTGGAGAGAGCAAGAAGGTCTCCCCTGAGCCTCCTCTTCTGCAGGCTAAGCAACCCCAGCTCCCTCAGCCTCTCCTCCCAGGGCTGTGTCCCAGCCCCCTCCCCAGCCTTGTGCTCCAGACCCCTCCCCAGCTTTGTTGCCCTTCTTTGGACACATTCAAGAGTCTCAATGTCCTTCTTCAATGGATGGCCCCAGGCCTGGATAGCTGAGGGAGCTGGGATTGTTTGGCCTGGAGAAGAGGAGGCTCAGGGGTGACCTCATTGCTCTCTCCAACTCCCTGAGGGGAGGTTGTAGCCAGGTGGGGGTTGGTCTCTTCTCCCAGGCAACCAGCACCAGAACAAGAGGACACAGTCTCAAGCTGTGCCAGGGGAAGTTTAGGCTGGAGGTGAGGAGAAAGTTCTTCACCGAGAGTCATTCGTCATTGGGATGTGCTGCCCAGGGAGGTGGTGGAGTCCCCACCCCTGAAGGTGTTCAAGAGGGGATTGGATGTGGCACTTGGAGCCATGGTCTAATCATGAGGTCTGTGGTGCCAGGTTGGACTTGCTGATCCTGGAGGTCTCTTCCAACCTTGGTGATACTGTGAGACTGTGATCCTGTTGGGTGATGAGGACACAAGCAGCTTTCAGTGGAACTTATTACTCCACTGCCAACGTTGTGAGGAATCAAATCATCAATAGAAGCCAAATATCCAGCTTAGATTCTCTTCCTAAATATAAGTCTACAGAAAGTGGCAAGACTTGCTCTGTGTCCATGGAACCTTGGGACTCCTAGAATCAAACAGAATGGGTTGGGTTGGAAGGGACCTTAAAGGCCATCCAGTTCCAAGCCCCCTGCCATGGGCAGGGACACCTCCCACCAGCCCAGCCTGCCCTTGAACACATTCAGGGAGGGGGCAGCTGGGCCCTTGCCTTCTCCTTCAGCCTGTTGCCAGTTGCACTATGGTGGTCAAAGTGTGGATGGTTAAGTCTGGAATGAAGCTGTGTATTTAGTGCTTTATTGAGTGGATTAGGAGTCCATGAGTGTCCCTGGTTAGCTCCCATTATAAGCTGGATCATTTATCTTCAAGAAATACCCTGCTTTGGGGCCAGCAGGTCACTCCATGGGCCTCACTGCTCTGCAGTGTATTCACTTGGGCTAATCATCATCAGCCCTTAAGTTATCTGTTTTACTGCTTGTTTTATTTGCCTGTCTTTGCCAGCTTTGGGAGCTCTGCTCTTTATTAGCTCTTTGTATGTTTGGTAGCCTTCTCTAGCCAAGTTTCTCCATCCTCTACAGCTGCTGCCTTACTCTTTGCTCTCCTCTTTGTGGAAGTGGAAATCAATTCCTTCCTTGTGTTCTCCCAGCCTTGTAAAAATGGCTCCCAGTTTTCCCCAAGTGCTTGGAGCTGCTTGGAAGCTGGCACTGGAGGTAAGGCTTAGGGTGCAGTGCTGTGCAAACCAGACACAGTCAGCTCTATGCTTTGTGTTTCCTTGGGTTCCTTTGCTGACACCAGAGATGGGGCTGCTGTCTTGAACAGGGACCTCACTTGCCCCTTCATCACTGCTGTCCAGTTCTGGGCCCCTCAGGTTAGGAAAGAGGTTGAGGTGCTGGAGGGTGTCCAGAGAAGGGCAACAAAGCTGGGGAGGGGTCTGGGGCACAAGGCTGGGGAGGGGTCTGGGGCACAGCCCTGTGAGGAGAGGCTGAGGGAGCTGGGGTTGCTTAGCCTGCAGAAGAGGAGGCTCAGGGGAGACCTTCTTGCTCTCTGCAACTCCCTGCAGGGAGGTTGGAGCCAGCTGGGGGTTGGTCTCTTCTGCCAGGCCCCCAGCACCAGAACAAGAGGACACAGTCTCAAGCTGTGCCAGGGGAGGTTGAGGCTGGAGGTGAGGAAGAAGTTCTTCATGGAGAGAGAGATTGGCCACTGGGATGAGCTGCCCAGGGAGGTGATGGAGTCCCCATCCCTGGAGGTGTTCAAAAAGGGATTGGATGAGGCCCTTGGTGCCATGGTTTAGTTGATCAGATGGTGCTGGGTGACAAGTTGGACTGGATGATCTCTGACGTCTTTTCCAACCTTGTTTATTCCATTCCATTCCATTCCATTCCATTCCATCCCATCCCATCCCATCCCATCCCATCCCATTCCTCAGGTGTCAAATCATAGAATGGTTTGCTTTGGAAGGGACCTCAAAGATCCTCCAGTTCCAAGCTGGGCAGGGACACCTCCCACTAGCCCAGCTTGCTCCAGGCCTCATCCACCTTGCTGGATGGCCTTGAGCCCCTCCAGGGACTGTTGGTTCTTCACAGCTTGTGCTTCTGCTCAGCAAGTACCCCCAGAGGGTGCCCAGCCAGCTGTCTGTCTGTCTGTTGTCTTTCCTGTCTGTAGTCAATGGCTGCTTGGGCTCTTGTCACCTGCACAAGTTTCCAGTCATGGTCTTCTTGTAGTTAGAATTGTTTTCTTCCAAGCCAGTGGCTCAGCTGCAAATGAGGTGGTTCCCCTGAGGCTGGAAGCCACCTGCACTGGGATGCTTTTTTAGGTCATGGTCATGGGTTTTGACTCATCTGGCAACTGTTGGAGCTCACTGTGCCTGCCTGCCTCAGCCCATGCCTCTCTGGGCTCTTTCCTCATGCAAGCAGTGTGCTGCCCCAAGCCAGAGCCCTTGGAGGAGCAGAGGGGCTCAGTGCTTCTAAGCTTAAGGAACTTGTGTTGTTTACTGCTGGGGTGGTTAGTTTGGAGAGGCTTTCATGCTCTGTGGCTCACTGAGCCAAACTTCAGCAGCACATGCTCACATCCTGCTGTTTCTTGGCATGAAATCCCTTTCATGTTCATAGAATTAGGGAATCCTAGAGTGGGTTGGCTTGGAAAGGACCTTAAAGATCATCTGGTTCAAACACCCCTGCTGTGGTGCCTCCCACCAGCCCCAGCTTGCTCAAGGCTCTGTACCACCTGGCCTTCAACACCCCCAGCCAGGGGGCAGCCACAGCCTCCCTGGGCAAACCTGAGAGTTTCCCCAGCCTCACTCTCAGCAATTCCTTCCTCCTCTCCACTCTCAGTCTCTCCTCTCCCAGCTCAAAGCCATTGTTCCTCAGCCTGGCACTCCCAGCCCTTGTCCAAAGTCCCTCCCCAGCTTTCCTGCAGCCCCACCAAGGTACTGCTCTAAGGTCTCCTTGGAGCCTTCTCTTATCTAGACTGAACAGCCCCAACTTTCTCAGCCTGCCCCACAGGGAAGGTTCCCAGCCAGCTTATCACCTTTGTGGCAAATGTGCAGCTGACAGCAAGCTGGGAGCAGATGTTGGTCAGTTAGAGGGCAGAAGGGCTCTGCAGAGGGACCTGACCAGGCTGGGCAGATGGGCAGAGGCCAACAGGATGGCATTCAACAAGTCCCAGTGCCAGGGGCTGCACTTTGGCCACAGCAACCCCAGGCAGAGCTACAGGCTGGGGGCAGAGTGGCTGAGAGCAGCCAGGCAGAGAGGGACCTGGGGGTGCTGATTGACAGCTGGCTGAACATGAGCCAGCAGTGTGCCCAGGGGGCCAAGAAGGCTAAGGGCATCCTGGCCTGCATTAGGAATGGTGTGGCCAGCAGGAGCAGGGAGGTCATTGTGCCCTGTGCTCAGCACTGCTGAGGCCACAGCTTGAGTCCTGTGGCCAGCTCTGGGCCCCTCAGAAATTGAGAGACTTGAAGGTGTCCAGAGAAGGGCAACAAAGCTGGGGAGGGGTCTGGGGCACAAGGCTGGGGAGGGGTCTGGGGCACAGCCCTGTGAGGAGAGACTGAGGGAGCTGGGGTTGCTTAGCCTGCAGGAGAGGAGGCTCAGGGAAGACCTCATTGCTCTCTCCAACTCCCTGCAGGGAGGTTGGAGCCAGCTGGGGGTTGGTCTCTTCTCCCAGTCTCCCAGCACCAGAACAAGAGGACACAGTCTCAAGCTGTGCCAGGGGAGGTTTAGGCTGGAGGTGAGGAGAAAGTTCTTCACTGAGAGAGTCATTGGCCATTGGAATGTGCTGCCCAGGGAGGTGGTGGAGTCCCCATCCCTGGAGGTGTTCAAGAGGGGCTTGGATGTGGCACTTGGTGCCATGGTCTAGCCATGAGGTCTGTGGTGCCAGGTTGGACTTGATGATCTTTGAGGTGTCTGACACTGTGATACTTGTAGAGAGTCTCTTCCAACCCAAAGGATTCTGTCATTAGCAGCTCTACAGTGAAGGCATTTTTCATGTCTCTTAACTGCTAGGAAGCAGCTGGTGTGTTCTTGTCATCCTTTCCCCACCTCTGCCTCTGCTTCTAGGGAAGCTTCCACTGGAGTGCTCACCTTGGCCTCCCCACTTCAGCCATCATCAGCTGCAAAACCCCAGCAGCTGGCAGGATCACTACCTGGGAGAGCCAAGCATGCTTTTCCCTAGGTTAGTGTGGTCTGGGCCCAACTGTGTTGGCTGTTTCCCTGTTTTTTAAGGAGGTGGTTGTGCTCCTTCAGCAGGCAGAGGAAGGAGCTTCCTGACCTCAGCTCCAGCAGCAGCCTGGATTCTCTGCAAGCTGCCTTTTCTAGCTGTTTCTTTAACCTCCCCCATTTACCACATCCTCTGTGGTGAGAAGAAAAATGTGAAGGAGGGGAGAGGTGACAGCAGGGGAATCCCTTGCTGTCTGAAAGTGCTAGTGGGTTGGAGATTAGGCCAGAGAAATGCAGGAGAGGGGTGAGAGGAAGTGTCAAGGGCACAGCAGAACTTCTGCCCAAGAAGGATGAAGCAGGAAGGAGCTTTTTAGCCTGGAGAAGAGATGACTGAGAAACCTGCCAGGGAAAGAGCAGAGAGAGGTCAGTTCTTCCTTGATTTTCCAGCCCAAGAATCTCAGGGTGTCTGCAGGAGTGACAGTGGCAGGCTCCAGACAAAGAAGAGGAGGCAGTGATGTGCACAAGGTGTGAATAAGGTGTGGGTAGGATGTGTGAGTGCTCCTCAGGAAAGAGTAAAGGCAAAAGCCAGTGGTAAGGGGGGAGCCATACCTGTTGTTCCGTGCTGGTCTTGCTCACCCTGTTTCTCCCTGAGGTTTGGCAATAGAATAGAGTAGAGTAGAATAGAATAGAATTAACCAAGTTGGAAGAGACCTTTGAGCTCTTCAGTCACAGTTGGAGTTGGGATGCTGGGCTGGGTGGCTTCTTCCCATTCCTTGGGCCTCTCACTCCAAGAACATTGAGGTGCTGCAGCCTGGCCAGAGCAATGGCACTGCTGAAGGTGTACAGCAGATGCCATGTGAGGAGTGGCTGAGGGAACTGGGGATGGTTAGTCTGGAGGAAAGGAGGCTCAGGGGAGACCTCCTTGCTCTCCACAACTCCCTGAAGGGAAGTTGGAAGAAGGGGGGAGTTGGGCTCTTCTCCATGGTGATAAGGAATGGGACAAGAGGAACCAGCCTCAAGTTGCTCCATGGGATGTGTAGGTTGGACATGAAGAGCCATTCCTTCCCTGAAAGTGTTGTCATGCCTTCAAACAGGCTGCCCAGGGCAGTGGTGGAGTCCCCAGCCCTGGGAGGGTTTATAAGCTGTGTAGATGTGGTGCTGAGGGAGATGGCTTAGTGGTGACCTGGCAGTGCTGGGGTAACAGTTGGAGGCAGTGAGCTTTGAGGTCTTTCCAGCCATTGCAGTTCTGATTCATAGCTTGCTGTAGCCATCCATCTGTTCACTTTTGGCCCTCTTTTGTGTGGATGTTATTTCTATAGGGGGGAAATGATCTGCTGCTGTTAGTGGCTTGATGGAAAGGAGGCTGAATGACCAGAGCAGACCATTGCTGTGCCATGGTCATGGCCATCAGCAGCTGGAAGTGAGGTGAGGAAGGATGAGAGACAAGGCTGTGAAGCAAGCTGTGCTGAATCTGTGGTCTTTAGGTCTTTAATCTCAGCCTTGTTTCCAAGTGGTGCTGTTGGGGGTGGCTGAGGGCAAAGTCTTCAAACAAATCAGAGGAGTGGATCACATGAGTTGAAGTGCAGCAAACCCCCTGAGGCCTGCTGGAGCTCATTGAAGCAGGGAGCCTTGCTCTGTGTGCCCTGCTTGACAGCCAGCACTGCAGAGGTGGGCACAGCCACCCTGCTCTGACATTTCCAGTGCCTGCTCAGCACACAGGAGGGCACTGCACTGAAGAGTGGCTTAAAGGATGCCTGAGGCCCTTCCTGACTTGACTGAGAAAGAGAAATGACAGAGAGGGTGCAGACAATTAGCTTTGCCTTTGGCTCCTCAAGCCCTGCTTGGAGGGTCAGCTGGATGTGACAGTTGTCTCCCATGGACAAGACAAACTGGGTGATAATTCTTTCAGTGGAGAATCATGGACTTGTTTGGGTTAGAAAAGCCCTCTGAGATCATCCACTCCAACCATCCACCCAGCACCACCATAGCCATGAAACCATGGCCACAGGTTTCTTGAGCACCTCCAGGGATGGGGACTCCACCACCTCCCTGAGGAGCCTGTTCCAATCTCTGACCACTCTTGTAGGAAAAAACCTGTTCCTCCTCTCCAACCTCACCCTCTCCTGGCACAGTTTCAGGGGACTGCCTGGTGGATGTGGGGCAGGCTGTGGATGGAGTCTGCCTGGACTGCAGCAAGGCCTTTGCCACCATCCCCCCCAGGAAGCTCCTGGCCAAGCTGTCAGCCCCTGGCTGGCACAGCAGCTCTGAGCTGGGTGAGGAACTGGCTGGAGGCTGAGCCCAGAGAGTGGTGGTGAATGGTGCCACAGCCAGCTGGCAGCCAGGCACCAGTGCTGTGCCCCAGGGAGCAGTGCTGGGCCCCAGCCTGATCAATATCTTCATTGATGATCTGGAGGAGGGGATGGAGTCCATCAGCAGGGAATGTGCAGCTGGCAGCAAGCTGGGGGCAGGAGCTGAGCTGTTAGAGGGCAGCAGAGCTCTGCAGAGGGACCTGGCCAGGCTGGGCAGAGGGGCAGAGGCCAAGGGCAGGAGATTGAACACAGCCAAGTGCCAGGGGCTGCACTTTGGCCACAGCAACCCCAGGCAGTGCCACAGGCTGGGGGCAGAGGGGCTGAGAGCAGCCAGGCAGAGAGGGACCTGGGGGTGCTGGTGGGGAGCATCTGAAGAGGAGCCAGCAGTGTGCCCAGGGGGCCAAGAAGGCCAAGGGCAGCCTGGCCTGGGTCAGGCAGAGTGTGGCCAGCAGGAGCAGGGAAGTCCTTGTGCCCTGTGCTCAGCACTGCTTAGGCCACAGCTTGAGTCCTGTGTCCAGCTCTGGGCTCCTGAGGTTAGGAAAGAGGTTGAGCTGCTGGAAGGTGTCCAGGATATGAAAAGAGACTGCTGGGGATCTATTTACTGAATGATATCAGTGCCTAGATATCAAAGTATTGTCTTGAAAAGCATGCTGGAGCACCTCTGCTACGAGGACAGGCTGAGGGAGCTGGGCTTTTTCAGCCTGGAGAAGAGGAGGCTCTGGGGAGACCTTAAAGCAACCTTCCAATACCTGAAGGGGCTACAAGAAGGCTGCAGAGGGACTGTTCCCATAGGCCTGCAGTGATAGGATGAGGGACAATGGTTTGACATCAGAGCAGAGCAGACTGAAATTGGATGTGAGGAACAAGTTGTGCCCCAGGAGGCTGCTGGAACACTGCAAGAGGTTGCCCAGGGAGGTGGTTGAGGCTCCATCCCTGGAGCTATTCAAGGTGAGGCTGGAGAGGGCTCTGGGCAACCTGATCCAGTGGAGGATGTCCCTGCTGAGTGCAGGGGGGGGTTGGACTGAATGACTTTTGGAGGGCTCTTCCAACCCAGAGTGTTCTATGATTTGAGGTCCTAGTGGTGTTATTAAGAGTGAGCTAATGATGAAGGAGAGAGTTGTGCTGTACATCTGCTTGTTACAAACTACTGACCAGGGGATCTTGATTGTCCACAAGAAATGATGCCCCCTCCCTGGAGGGGTTCAAGGGCAGGCTGGGGCTGGTGGGAGGTATCCCAGCCTGTGGCAGGGGGTTGGAGCTGCCTGAGCTTTAAGGTCCCTTCCAACCCAACCCACTCTGTGATTTGATGATCCTGTGCCAGCAGAGCAAGCAGCCTGCTGGCTGTGTAAACTTTCATACAGTGGAGCCTCCAGGCACTTCCTTCAAGGGTTTAGGTTTCTGGTGTGTTGATGTGTCTCTGTGCTGAGATTGTTTTTACCTCTTATCCATGGCAGAGATCAGAATTGCTTGGCAGAGGTAGGGATAGTGACTGTGGTTCTCCCTTGCAAACCACACACCAAGAAATCCTGGATGCTGGAAAGGAAGTCTCCTCTCTGGCAGCTGCAGGATGTGTGCAGCTGCTCCCACAGATGTTGCCTTTTTTCTCCTCTGTTTCAATTTCTCCTGAGAGGAGAGCAAAGTGAAGGGGAGATGGTAAAGGGCATCCCTGGAGAAAGTGCAGAGCCTTTTAGTCTGGAGCCTTGCTTCTGAAAGGGACTGTGAATTCTCACTGATGTTAGCAAGTACAAAGCCTGCTTGGGCTCTGTGTTCAGCAGAGCCAAAAGGAAGTGTCCTACAATGGGAGCTTTGCAAATGGGCTTTGAAAGCCAGAGCCTGACTGGAGTAGCTGGGGATCTTCCAGCTTTGCTGGAACTCCAAATGATTCAATGTCAGCAACTTCACTCAGAATCTGCTGAGTCTGAGGTGAGCAGGGCAAGCCCAGGTCACAAATTCTGTGCTGACAGAGTTGTGCAGTGTGGCTGAAAATGAATAGAATAGAACAGAGTTAACCAGGCTGGAAGAGACCTTTGAGATCATCAAGTCCAGCCTCTCACCCAGCACCATCTGATCAACTAAACCATGGCACCAAGCACCCCATCCAGTCTCTTCCTAAACACCTCCAGGGATGGGGACTCCACCACCTCCCTGGGCAGCTCATTCCAGTGGCCAACCTCTCTTTCTGTGGAGAACTTCTTCCTACCATCCAGCCTAAACCTCCCCTGGCACAGCTTGACTGTGTCCTCTTGTTCTGGTGTTGGGTGCCTGGGAGAAGAGACCAACCCCCAGCTGGCTGCAACCTCCCTGCAGGGAGTTGGAGAGAGCAAGAAGGTCTCCCCTGAGCCTCCTCTTCTGCAGGCTAAGCAACCCCAGCTCCCTCAGCCTCTCCTCACAGGGCTGTGCCCCAGACCCCTCCCCAGCCTTGTTGCCCTTCTCTGGACACCTTCAAGTCTCTCAATGTCCTTCCTAAACTGAGGAGCCCAGAACTGGACACAGGACTCAAGGTGTGGCCTAATCAATGCAGAGTCCAGGGGCACAATCACTTCCCTGCTCCTGCTGGCCACACCATTCCTAATGCAGGCCAGGATGCCCTTGGCCTTCCTGGCCCCCTGGGCACACTGCTGGCTCATGTTTAGGCAGCTGTCAATCAGCACCCCCAGGTCCCTCTCTGTTTGGCAGCTCTCAGCCACTCTGACCCCAGCCTGTAGCTCTGCCTGGGGTTGCTGTGGCCAAAGTGCAGCCCCTGGCACTTGGACTTGTTGAATGCCATCCTGTTGGCCTCTACCCATCTGCCCAGCCTGGCAAGGTCCCTCTGCAGAGCCCTTCTGCCCTCTAACTGACCAACATCTGCCCCCAGCTTGCTGTCAGCTGCACATTTGCTGATGCCTGACTCCCTCCCCTCATCCAGATCATCAATGAAGATGTTAAAGAGGCTGGGGCCCAGCCCTGCTCCCTGGGGCACACCACTGGTGCCTGGCTGCCAGCTGGCTGTGGCACCATTCACCACCACTCTCCGGGCTCAGCCTCCAGCCAGTTCCTCACCCAGAGTCCCTCACGGTTGGGTGTTGCATCCTCTGCTGTTCACTATGGGCTGGATTTCCAGGGCCACCTCTCGTGCTCCTGCTGTCAGCCTGGCCTCTCAAAGCTCCCAGTGCTCTCTGCTGACACCAGGGCAGGAGTGAAGCAGCCAGCTGAGCGTGCACCACATGGCAGCTTTATCATGTAACGAGATTAAGCAGTCGAGCGGCAGCTCTGTGCCGCGCACCTCCCCACACCTTCCCCTGGCACCTGGCACACTGCAGGAGAGGGGTTTGGCATCCAGCTGCCCCTCTGCCAGCCCCAGAAAGAAAATCCTCGATGCTGAGGCTCCCTGCAGACGTTTGCACGCTGTTAGATGGCGTCACACTTCGGAGGGCTTCATCCCCCAGCGTGAGCAGGAGGGCTGGGACACGTGAGTGCTGACGGCTCTTGCTTTCAGAGGGGCTGCTAGGAAAGGATGCCTTCACCAAAAGGACACCTTAGGTATCACTTTATCTGTGACTGTGTCCAGGAAGCAATGCTCAATTGCTGCACAATCCCTGCATGCCCAGCAAAGGAAATAATTCCTGGGCTGCGGTGGTGCAGCAAACGCTGCCTGAAGCCGGAACGCCGGAACGAGAAAGGTCAGGTCACACTGCTGGGGTGGCAGGAGGAAGAGTGGAATAATGGGAGAGAAGCAGTGCTGCTGAGAGGTTTCAGAGGGCTTGGCCTTAGCAGAATTTCAGTGTCTCTGCTGGGGATGTGACAAGCAGGCAGTTTGCTACTGTGGACAGGTGGACGTGCCAGGGAACGGCTCTGATTTCCCTCCCAGGCTGGTTGGCTGACAGTGCTGCTGGGTTGCAGGCAGAGCAATTGGGATGTGGTGGCTGCTGTGCTGCTGTGGTGCAGGCAGAGCAGTTGGGAGGTGGTGGCTGCTGTGGTGCAGGCAGAGCAGCTGGGATGTGGTGGCTGCTGTGCTGCTGTGGTGCAGGCAGAGCAGTTGGGATGTGGTGGCTGCTGTGGTGCAGGCAGAGCAGTTGGGATGTGGTGGCTGCTGTGGTGCAGGCAGAGCAGTTGGGATGTGGTGGCTGCTGTGGTGCAGGCAGAGCAGTTGGGAGGTGGTGGCTGCTGTGCTGCAGGCAGAGCAGTTGGGAGGTGGTGGCTGCTGTGGTGCAGGCAGAACAGTTGGGATGTGGTGGCTGCTGTGCTGCTGTGGTGCAGGCAGAGCAGTTGGGATGTGGTGGCTGCTGTGGTGCAGGCAGAACAGTTGGGATGTGGTGGCTGCTGTGCTGCTGTGGTGCAGGCAGAGCAGTTGGGATGTGGTGGCTGCTGTGCTGCAGGCAGAGCAGTTGGGAGGTGGTGGCTGCTGTGCTGCTGTGCTGCAGGCAGAGCAGCTGGGATGTGGTGGCTGCTGTGCTGCAGGTAGAGCAGCTGGGATGTGGTGGCTGCTGTGCTGCAGGCAGAGCAGTTGGGAGGTGGTGGCTGCTGTGCTGCTGTGGTGCAGGCAGAGCAGTTGGGAGGTGGTGGCTGCTGTGCTGCAGGCAGAGCAGTTGGGAGGTGGTGGCTGCTGTGCTGCTGGGTTGCAGGCAGAGCAGTTGGGAGGTGGTGGCTGCTGTGCTGCAGGCAGAGCAGTTGGGAGGTGGTGGCTGCTGTGCTGCTGTGGTGCAGGCAGAGCAGTTGGGATGTGGTGGCTGCTGTGCTGCTGTGCTGCAGGCAGAGCAGTTGGGAGGTGGTGGCTGCTGTGCTGCTGTGCTGCAGGCAGAGCAGTTGGGATGTGGTGGCTGCTGTGCTGCTGTGCTGCAGGCAGAGCAGTTGGGAGGTGGTGGCTGCTGTGCTGCTGTGCTGCAGGCAGAGCAGTTGGGATGTGGTGGCTGCTGTGCTGCTGTGCTGCAGGCAGAGCAGTTGGGATGTGGTGGCTGCTGTGCTGCTGTGCTGCAGGCAGAGCAGTTGGGAGGTGGTGGCTGCTGTGCTGCTGTGGTGCAGGCAGAGCAGTTGGGATGTGGTGGCTGCTGTGCTGCAGGCAGAGCAGTTGGGAGGTGGTGGCTGCTGTGCTGCTGTGCTGCAGGCAGAGCAGTTGGGATGTGGTGGCTGCTGTGCTGCTGTGCTGCAGGCAGAGCAGTTGGGATGTGGTGGCTGCTGTGCTGCTGTGCTGCAGGCAGAGCAGTTGGGAGGTGGTGGCTGCTGTGCTGCTGTGGTGCAGGCAGAGCAGTTGGGATGTGGTGGCTGCTGTGCTGCAGGCAGAGCAGTTGGGAGGTGGTGGCTGCTGTGCTGCTGTGGTGCAGGCAGAGCAGTTGGGATGTGGTGGCTGCTGTGGTGCAGGCAGAGCAGTTGGGAGGTGGTGGCTGCTGTGGTGCAGGCAGAGCAGTTGGGATGTGGTGGCTGCTGTGCTGCAGGCAGAGCAGTTGGGAGGTGGTGGCTGCTGTGGTGCAGGCAGAGCAGTTGGGATGTGGTGGCTGCTGTGCTGCTGGGTTGTGGGCAGAGCAGTTGGGATGTGGTGGCTGCTGTGCTCCCAGGCCCCCAGCACCAGAACAAGAGGACACAGTCTCAGGCTTTGCCCGGGGAGGTTTAGGCTGGAGGTTAGGAGGAAGTTCTACACAGAGAGAGTGATTGCCCATTGGAATGTGCTGCCTGGGGAGGTGGTGGAGTCACCATCCCTGGAGGTGTTCAGGAGGAGACTTGATAGGGTGCTTGGTGCCGTGGTTTAGTGGATTAGATGTTGTTGGATGATAGGTTGGACTTGATGATCTTGACGGTCTCTTCCAACCTGGTCTATTCCATTCCATTCCATTCCATTCCATTCCAACAGCAGAGCCTGAGTGCTCCCTCAGCCTCTCCTCACAGGGCTGTGCCCCAGCCCCCTCCCCAGCCTTGTGCCCCAGACCCCTCCCCAGCTTTGTTGCCCTTCTCTGGACACCTTCCAGCAGCTCAACCTCTTTCCTACCCTCAGGAGTCCAGAACTGGACACAGGACTCAAGGTGTGGCCTAAGCAGTGCTGAGCACAGGGCACAAGGACTTCCCTGCTCCTGCTGGCCACACTCTTCATGATGCAGGCCAGGCTGCCATTGGCCCTCTTGGCTGCCTGGGCACACTGCTGGCTCATGTTCAGCCTACCATTGACCAGCACCCCCAGGTCCCTCTCTGCCTGGCTGCTCTCAGCCACTCTGCCCCCAGCCTGTGGCACTGCCTGGGGTTGCTGTGGCCAATGTGCAGCCCCTGGCACTTGGATGTGTTCAATCTCCTGCCCTTGGCCTCTGCCCCTCTGCCCAGCCTGGCCAGGTCCCTCTGCAGAGCCTCTCTACCCTCCAGCAGATCAACTCCTGCCCCCAGCTTGCTGTCAGCTGCAAATTTGCTGCTGATGGACTCAGTGCTCTCATCCAGATCATCAGTAAAGAATTTAAAGAGGCTGGGGCCCAGCCCTGCTCCCTGGGGCACAGCACTGGTGCCTGGCTGCCAGCTGGCTGTGGCACCATTCACCACCACTCTCTGGGCTCAGCCTCCAGCCAGTTCCTCACCCATCGCAGTGTGCTGCTTCTCGTTTATAACCTTGGATGCCTGGAGAGATTGCTTAGAAACTGCTAGGAGCAAATAGTCTGTGCTGAGACTCTTTGACAGTGGAACAAAAAGAAGCTGTTTAGGTAGTCCATCATGTGCAGAATCTGGGGGGCTAATGAGGTAGGAAAAGCAGCAGTGTGGAAATCGTGGCACAGTCCTCTGATCGTTCCTGCTTCAAGCAGCCCTTGAAACTCTTGCAGAGCTCTCCAGACAGGGTTTGTGAGCTGCAGGTTGCTGTGGTTTTTTGGAGGTGGTGATAGTGGTGCTGAAACCTCTCTGCAGGGAGGCTCAGTCTTTTAGCTGAGTCACAAAAATCACAGAGTGTTAGAGGTTGGAAGGGATCCCTCCAGAGATCAGCAGGTCCAACCCCCCTGCCAGAGCAGGGGCACCCAGGGTAGGTCACACAGGAGCACATCCAGGTGGGGCTGCAAAGGCTCCAGAGCAGGAGGCTCCACAACCTCCCTGGGCAGCCTGCCCCAGGCCTCCAGCAGCCTCACACCAAAGAAGTTTCTCCTTCTGGTGAGGTGAAACCTTCTCTGTTCAAGTTTGTGCCCATTGCTCCTTGGCTTATCACTGCTCACCACCCAACAGAGCTTGGCCTCCTCCCCTTGCCCCCCAGCCCTCAGCTATTGATAGGCATTGATCAGCTCCCTCTCAGCCTGCTCCTCTCCAGGCTGACCACCCCCAGGGCTCTCAGTCTCTCTTCACAGGGGAGATGCTCAGGTCCCAAACTCCTCCTCGTGGCTCTCCCTTGAAGTCTCTCCAGCAGGTCTCTGTCTCTCTTGAGCTGGGAAGCCCAGAGCTGGACCCAGGATTGCAGCTGTGGGCTCAGCAGGGCAGAGCAGAGGGGGGAAAAGTACCTTCCTAGACCTGCTGGCCAGACTTTTCTTGATGCACCCCAGGATATCATTGCCCCTGTGGGCCATTGTGTTCATTGTGTGAGCTGCTTGTTAATACTCAGGCTTTAAGCCGTTTGGTAGCAGGGATGTGTGCCTCTAGGCAGCTGTTAAACTCCCGGAGGCAGCTGTGAAAAGGAGCTATTAAGTGTGAATGGTTTGCAGGAAGAGAAGCTCTCGCCGGGAGGCAGGAAACGGTCACTGGGTTGTGGGTATTGACCACAACCATCAAGCACAACCCGGACAAGACTGCATTGTTGTCTTGCTCCACAAGATACCTCCTTCAAGGCTTCAGTTTTTAGCTTGCTTCATGGCAGCTGCCTCAGTGCTGTCTACAGCTCCCTGCAGGGAGGTTGTAGCCAGCTGGGGGTTGGTCTTTTCTCCCAGGCACCCAGCAGCAGAACAAGAGGACACAGGCTCAAGCTGTGCCAGGGGAGGTTTAGGCTGGAGGGGAGGAGAAAGTTCTTCATAGAAGGAGAGATTGGCCATTGGGATGTGCTGCCCAGGGAGGTGGTGGGGGAGTTCTCCCCAGCAAGAGAGATTTGCTATTGGGATGAGCAAGAGCCTGGATGAGGCAACTTGGTGCCATGGTTTAGTTGGTTAGATGATGTTGGGGGAGAGGTTGGACTTGATGATCTCAAAGGTCTTTTCCAACCTGGTTAGTCCTGTCCTGTCCTGCCCTGCCCTACCCTACCCTATCCTATCCTGTCCTGTCTGGTCCTACCCTACCCTACCCTATCCCACCCTACCCTATCCTATCCCTTCCTATCCTATCCCTTCCTATCCTACCCTCCCCTCCCAAATACTCAGTGGCCCAGGGTGGCATTTTACAGCAATCCTGCACTTGGGGTGCAGGACCAAAAAGTGGAATGAAGTGATGGATTGCAAACGATCTGAAGTGTTTTAGTGCCTTGAGAACCCTCTCCAATCTGAAGGTGTACTTGCAACCTCTGCTCTCTTGGAGCAGTGATGAAAATGAGGTCCCCCCACCTCAGGAGGCTCAGCAAGGCCAAGTGCTGATCATAGAACCACAGAATCAATAAGGTTGGAAAAGACCTCAGAGATCATCAAGCCCAACCTATCACCCACCACCTCCTGACAACTAAACCATGGCTCCAAGTGCCACATCCAGTCCCCTCTTGAACACCTCCAGGGCTGGGAACTCCACCACCTCCCTGGGCAGCTCATCCCAGTGGCCAATTCCTCTTGCTGGGAAGAACTTTCTCCTCCCTTCCAGCCTGAACCTCCCCTGGGGCAGCTTGAGACTGTGTCCTCCTTGATCTGCCTGCCTCAGCGAGCTGATGTTTATCCCCCTCCCCTCTCAGCTGTTTTTCTCCTTGGTGTTTGCACCCTCCAAGCATTTGTGGAATGTGTTCTTGTCGTGGCTGTCACACTGTCAGGCCAACCAAACGCTCATCTTCATTTCCTCTGCCCTGAATGACTTCCAGAGCTGGCTTTGTTGTTTCCAGCAGAGGAAAAGCAAGCTTGGTAAACAAGCTGGAGGGCTGTGGCTTGTTGATGCGTTGTTTTCCCTATTGGATTTGAAAGCAAGTGTGCAAATGATTTGTTGGCCATTAGCACTGTTAGGGAGCTGTAATGAGGAAGGAGATCTGTGTTTGCTCGGGGCCTTTCAGGCTGGTTTGTTTTCTGTCAGAGGAGGCAAATTGTGACTCTTGAATGAAACAGCCCAGAGTTGCAGGGTTGCCTCGGCTTTTAATCCAGCTAAAGTGATTCTTGCAGTTCTCAGGAGGACCAAATGGCCTTTGAAATCTGAAAGGCAGCTTTCTCTCCAAGAGCACTTCACTGCCTTAGGGCAGGAGAGAAAAAAGCCAGAAGAGAATTAGAATTGGAATTAACCAGGTTGGAAGAGACCTTGGAGTCCAACCTATTACCCAGCACCATCTCATCAGCTAAACCATGGCACCAAGCACCCCATCCAGGCTCTTCCTAAACACCTCCAGTGATGGTGCCTGCATCACCTCCCCGGGCAGCTCATTCCAGTGGCCAATCTCTCTTTCTATGAGGAACTTCTTCTTAGCATCCAGCCTAAACCTCCCCTGGCACAGCTTGAGACTGTGTCCTCTTGTTCTGGTGCTGGCTGCCTGGGAGAAGAGACCAACCCCCAGCTGGCTCCAACCTCCCTGCAGGGAGTTGGAGAGAGCAATGAGGTCTCCCCTGAGCCTCCTCTTCTCCAGGCTAAGCAGCCCCAGCTCCCTCAGCCTCTCCTCACAGGGCTGTGCCCCAGACCCCTCCCCAGCCTTGTGCCCCAGACCCCTCCCCAGCTTTGTTGCCCTTCTCTGGACACCTTCCAGCAGCTCAACCTCTTTCCTACCCTCAGGAGCCCAGAACTGGACACAGGACTCAAGCTGTGGCACTGCCTGGGGTTGCTGTGGCCAAAGTGCAGCCCCTGGCACTTGGCTGTGTTCAATCTCAGGATTTAACAGAGCTTTAAAAGAGCTTAGACAAAGTGTGAGCTTGGTGAGCTGTTCCAGCCCATCCAAAGCAGCTCTAGCAAGGGTTCTAGGACAGTTTGTTAGGGTTTTGCTTCAGAAGTTTCAGCCTTTAAATACTTCCCTGGAAACGATTTGGTGGTGGGGCAGCTGCAGTGTAGGTTCTCATGTATCTTAGTCTCACAGTATCACTAAGGTTGGAAGAGACCCCAAGGATCATCGAGTCCAACCTGTCCCAACAGACCTCACGACTAGACCATGGCACCAAGTGCCACATCCAATCTCCCCTTGAACACCTCCAGGGACGGCGACTCCACCACCTCCCTGGGCAGCACATCCCAATGCCGAACGACTCGCTCGGTGAAGAACTTTCTCCTCACTTCGAGTCTAAACCTCCCCTGGCACAGCTTGAGACTGTGTCCTCTTGTTCTGCTGCTGGCTGCCTGGGAGAAGAGACCAACCCCCACCTCGCTACGACCTCCCTTCAGGGAGCTGGAGAGAGCAAGAAGGTCTCCCCTGAGCCTCCTCTTCTGCAGGCTAAGCAACCCCAGCTCCCTCAGCCTCTCCTCACAGGGCTGTGCCCCAGACCCCTCCCCAGCCTTGTTGCTCTTCTCTGGACACCTTCAAGTCTCTCAATGTCCTTCTTAAACTGAGGGACCCAGAACTGGACACAGGACTCAAGGTGTGGCCTAACCAATGCAGAGTCCAGGGGCACAATGACCTCCCTGCTCCTGCTGGCCACACTGTTCCTGGTGCAGGCCAGGATGCCCTTGGCCCTCTTGGCCCCCTGGGCACACTGCTGGCTCATGTTTAGGCGGGTGCTCCGCACAGGCTTTCTGGTGTTGTCGGCAGCAATTTGCCGCTTCTGGTGTTCTTTCTGCCTTTCTCTTGAAAAGGTTTATTCATTTATAGTTAGTTCATTGCAAACAGTTTTATTTATTTATAGTTAATTTAAATTTTGAATTTTAAATTATGTTCATTTTTTATTTTACTTCTGCTTAGTTTTAATTTTCTTTTAATTTTTACTTCTATTTGTTCTTTGATTTTAATTGAATTTCAATTCTGTTTCTGTTTGTTTTTTCCTTTAATTTTAATTCTCTTTATTTGTAATTTTAATTGAATTCTAAGTCTCTTTATTTTGAAATCGAATTTGATTTTAATTATCTTTGTTTTTAAATTTACTTTAATTTTAATGCTATTTATTTTTAATTTGACTTTAACTTTAATTCTCTTGATTTTTTAATTTTAATTTAATGGTAATTATTTTAAATTTTAATTTAATTGTAATTATCTTTATTTTTAATTCTAATTGAATTTTAATTATCTTTATTTTTAATTTTAATTGAATTTTATTTCTGTATTTTTAAGTGAATATTAATTATCTTTCTTTTTAATTTTAATTGAATTTTATTTCTTTATTTTGATTTTTAATTGACTTTTAATTCTATTGATTTTTAATTGCAATTGAATTTTATTTCTTTATTTTGATTTTTAATTGACTTTTAATTCTATTGATTTTTAATTGCAATTGAATTTTAATTCTCTTTATTGTAAAATTTAATTTGACTTGAATTCTCTTTCTTTTTGAATTGACTTTAATTTGAATACTATTGATTTTTTAATTTAAATTTTAATTCCTTCTTTTGAATTTTTAATTTTCATTTAATGTTTAGTTATATTTTTAGTTTTAATTATTAGTTATATATTTAATTTGAATTCTCTTTCTTTTTTAATGTGAATACTATTTTTTAAAATTTAAATTTTATGTATATTTTTAATTTTTAATTTAAATTTATTTTTAATTCTATTTTAAAATTATATTTAATTTAAATTCTAAGTTCATTTTAATTTCAATATTTTAATTTTAATTTAATTTTAATTTAAATTTAATTTTAAGTTAATTTTAATTTTAAATTTTAATTTAATTTTTTGGATCTTTTGATTTAATTTTATTTATTTTTTATTTTACTTTTTATTTTACTTTCATTTTATAACTTCTAATTCAGTTTCATTTAATTCATCTTTTGCCTTGAATTTGGTTTGGTTTTGATTTATTTTTCCTTTTAATTTAATTGTTCACTTTAACTGAGGCTTAAGCTTTGATTTTAAACCTTGATGTCTTTATTCTTTGGGTTTAGTTCTTTCTGTCCACCACTTCCAATGCCTTGGGCTAGAGTTCAGCACACTCCGTGCTGAGAGCTGGCAATCACGTCTCAAGATCTTTGGCTTCCATAACATCCAGATGTGTCCAGGCTGCTTTGTCCCTCAGCTGTGGTGACAAGATCTCAGTTTCCTCCTTTCACTTTGTGTTCCTCACAGCTGAGGAATTCAAAAGCTAAACTGTGGCTCAGGTCTCCCTGTGAAGTGGGACCCAGCGCTGGGGTCAGGCTGCCCTCAGCATCTGTTCTTCATTGAAGCCATGTCCTGCCTGCACAGGAGAGCTGTTCTGAAGCGTGTGTGTGTTCATACCACCTCTTCATGCCCTGGGATTCCTGTTTCTAGGAGTTGTGCAGCTCTCCAGTTGGCTGTTGCAGTGTGGAGGGCTGGTCAACAGCTTCCCCAAACACTTTTCCACAGGCAAGCCCTCAGTCATCTAATTACAACCCTTACTGGGAGCTTATTACTTGCAGGGGTGGTTTTACAATGAAATCAGAGAATCACAGAATGGGTTGGGTTGGAAGGGACCTTAAAGCTCATCCAGTTCCAACCCCCCTGCCATGGGCAGGGACACCTCACACCAGCCAAGGATGCACCAACCTGGTGTTGAGCACCTCCAGGGAGGGGACATCCACAGCCTCCCTGGGCAACCTGTGCCAATGTCTCCCTACCCTCACTCTCAACAATTTCTTCCTCATCTCCGCTCTCAATCTCTCCTCTTCCAGCTCAAAGCCGTTGTCACTCCCAGCCCTTGTCCAAAGTCCCTCCCCAGCTCTCCTGGAGCCCCTTCAGGTACTGCAAGGCTGCTCTGAGCTCTCCCTGGAGCCTTCTCTTCTCCAGGCTGAACAGCCTCAACTCTCCCAGGCTGTCCCCACAGGGGAGGTGCTCCAAATACTGCATTGCTTCCTTCTGAGAGCATATTGTAAACCAGTGTCTGGTACAGCAAGACCCTGTGTGTTGCCTTGTGAGCTACTGGAATGTTTCTGAAGTTGAGTTTCAGTAAAAAAGTAGAACTCAGATTGAAAGCTGAGCTGAGGGGTTTTGAGACTGTGAAATCTGAGGCTCTGTTTTGCCTGCTTGGGACATGGTCAGAATTGCACTTCTCACAGTCTTAAACCGAAGCTGGAGGTTCAGGAGCTGTTGTGCCCACTGGAGCTTGCCCATGGATTTGGCAGTAAAGCCCCCCCCCCCAAAGACTTATTACTAATTATCAGCTTCAAGTGGTGATAAATTGCTCCTTGTTCCTACTGTTGTTCTTTAAAAGTTCTGTATCAGTCTTGAACTCGCTCTTACATTTCCTACCACTATCTCCTTATCTTCTAGATCATAGAATCCTGGAATTGCTTGGGTTGGAAGGGACCTTAAAGGTCATCCAGCTCCAAGCCCCCTGCCTCAGCACTGCTCAGTCCACTCCTGGAGCACTGCCTGCAGCTTTGGCCCCTGCTGGACAAGAAAAGATGTGGGCAGGCTGGGAAGTGTCCAGAGAAAGGCCAGGAGAGTGATCAGAGGCCTGAGAGCCCTGCCCTGGGAGGAGAGGCTGAGAGAGAGCTGGGCTTGGGCAGCCTGGAGGAGAGCAGGCTGAGGGGAGACCTCCTCCCCATGGAGCAGCACATCCAGGGAGGCTGCCAGCAGGATGGAGACTGCCTTTGGACAAGGAGCCTCCTGGCAAAGCCAAGGGGGGCTGGGGACAAGGCACTGCTGGGGACATTCCCAGGGGGCTCCAGAGGAAAAGGTTTCCCCCTGAGCACAGCCAGAGAATCATCTCCCAAGGGCAGCAGTGGAGTCCCCTGCAGGGGACAGCTTGAGCCTCATCCTGCCAGGGTGCTGAGCCAGCTCAGTGCAGCTGCACTGGGAGCTGGAGAGGCTGCAGCAGAGGGTCCTTGGGGTCCCTTGCAGCCTGGCATTCTGTGGTTCTTGTCAGCTCTGGAGCCAGATGTGAAGCTGTGAGAGGCTGAGCACAGCTGCACAGCTGGGCCAGCATTATGCTTGGCTCACCTCTGTGGCTGTTTGTGCAGCACAGCTATGTGACTTAGCTGGGGAAAAGTTGTAGGGACTGAATAATTGCCTGGTAAATGCCTGGGAATGTTTTCTGCTTGTCCCAAAATGTTTACAAAGGGAAGGTGCATTTGGCAGTTTGTAGCAGAAGGGAATAAACTGAGATGCATTCACAACAGCACTGCTGAAGGGGAAAGGAGGCCAAGGGGAAAGGAGAAGATTTGAAATCAAGGCTTGCAACATACACTGTCCTCCTCCACCTCCTCCACCTAGCATCTTAGAATAGAATAGAATTAACCAGGTTGGAAGAGACCTTTGAGATCATCGAGTCCAACCTATCACCTAACACCTCCTGACTAACTAAACCATGGCTCCAAGTGCCACATCCAATCCCCTCTTGAACACCTCCAGGGATGGGGACTCCACCACCTCCCTGGGCAGCTCATCCCAGTGGCCAATCTCTTGTTGTGAAGAACTTTCTCCTCCCCTCCAGCCTAAACCTCCCCTGGCACAGCTTGAGACTGTGTCCTCTTGTTCTGGTGCTGGGAGCTTGGGAGAAGAGAACAAACCCCTCCTGGCTACAACTTCCCTTCAGGGAGTTGGAGAGAGCAAGAAGGTCTCCCCTGAGCCTCCTCTTCTGCAGGCTAAGCAACCCCAGCTCCCTCAGCCTCTCCTCCCAGGGCTGTGCTCCAAACCCCTCCCCAACTTTTTTGCACTGCCTGGGGTTGCTGTGGCCAATGTGCAGCACCTGGCACTTGGCTGTGTTCAATCTCCTGCCCTTGGCCTCTGCCCAGCCTGTTGAGGTCCCTCTGCAGAGCCTCTCTACCCTCCAGCAGATCAGCTCCTGCCCCCAGCTTGGTGATCCATTCCTTCTCACTCATGCAATATAAACCCTTGCCAAAAGTGCCTCCCCAGCTCTCCTGCAGCCCCCTTCAGGCTCTGGAAGCCCCCTTCTCCCCAGAAGTGACCAAGAGAACTGAGATCTTACACATTACACTCCCAGGCAGGAAAAACCCATCCTGCTTTCTCTGTGTCAGCAAAAGCCTCCTCCCCAAGCTCCTGGGAGCCTCCTAAATGCAAGGAGCACATGGGCTCTGCAAAAAGGCTTTGTGGTTGCTGGAGAGTGGGAGGGAAGGAGAGGGAGGAACGTTTTCTGCCTGTCTGCACTTCAGTTCATCTCTTCCTCAGGGCAAAGCCAGCCCCAGCAAAGCCCCAGCAGCAAGAAGCAAGCACAGCAGTGATGCTCTCCTGCCACACACATGTTCAGAGCAGGAGGCACATTGATTCTAGGTGCCCCCTTGGAAGCCACAGCAGAAGCCCAGGAAGATTCAGCCCACCTCTGCCCACTCCTGGTCCCCCTGGTTAAATTTGTGCTTGCTGCCTGCAGCACCAAAGGAAAGAGCAAAGCCATCCACAGGTGGTGGAGGCCCTGGCTGCAGCTCAGCCAGCAGCAGCAGTTGTGTCAGCAGTGGATGTGCAGAGATGCTCTTTCTGTGCTCTCACTGCTCAAAGGGTGAAATGACTCAGGTTTATAGCCTGGGGGCTGAGCCTGGGGGCCTGCAAGTGCTTGGGCTTCCAGTTTGTCTCTTGGTTCAACATCTTTTAGGCTTTGGTCTGTCTTAGAGGTGCTGGAGAAGTGATGGATTTAGTTGCCTTGGTCTTGAGTTTCCTGGGGCTGCTGGTAGTCAGAGGTGTGCATTCTTTCCCCTTTCTGACCAATTTCCTCCCTTTGAAGTGGAGCTCAGGCTTCCATTGGAGGCAGGGGCTGTCCAGATACGTGACACAAGAGCATCTGCCTTGATCTGAAGGGGCATGAAAGGCTTTTATTGCTTTTGCTTAACCTCTGTGTCTCTTGGTATCATCCAAATCACACTAGGAAATGAGCTGGTAGTGGTTGCTTTGTGCATCCCCTCTGTGTTGCAGAAACCTTGATGCTTTGTGGGGAGGATTTCTCAAGCTGAGATTTCAGCTGCATTGTTTTCCATCTGGTTTGGTGGGGGGTGGGGGGTGGGATAAAAAAACCCCTTCCTCATCTGCATCTGATTTAGCAGAGGCTTGGAATGCCAGAGACTTATTTTTGCTGCTGCTGAAATCTCACTGTGAATACTCTGTGAGTGAAAGCATCAAACTGAAGCTTTTCCTCTGCTGGTGTAAAGTGGAAACAATTTCCAAGTCCTAGCTGCTTTTGTCTCTTTACAGGCTATGGTCCATACCTCTCCTGGCCTGCTCCTCAAGGGCATCCTGGCCTGCATCAGGAAGAGTGTGGCCAGCAGGAGCAGGGAAGTCCTTGTGCCCTGTGCTCAGCACTGCTTAGGCCACAGCTTGAGCCCTGTGTCCAGCTCTGGGCCCATCCATTTAAGAAGGACATTGAGAGGCCCAAGGTGAGGAGAAAGTTCTTCACAGAGAGAGTTGCTAGCCATGGGGATGTGCTGCCCAGGGAGGTGGTGGAGTCCCCATCCCTGGAGGTGTTCAAGAGGGGATTGGATGTGGCACTTGGTGCCATGGTTCAGTAGTCATGAGGTCTGAGTGATAGGTTGGACTTGATGATCTTTGTGGTCTTTTCCAACCTTATTGATTCTATGACACTTGAATGTGTCATAGAGAAGGGCAATGAGGCTGGGGAGAGGCTAAGAGCACAAACCCTACGAGGAGAGGCTGAGGGAGCTGGGGTTGCTTAGCCTGCAGAAGAGGAGGCTCAGGGGAGACCTTCTTGCCCTCTCCAACTCCCTGCAGGGAGGTTGTACCCAGCTGGGGGTTGGTCTCTTCTCCCAGGCAACCAGCACCAGAACAAGAGGACACAGTCTCAAGCTGTGTCAGGGGAAGTTTAGGCTGGAGGTGAGGAGAAAGTTCTTCCCAGCAAGAGGAATTGGCCACTGGGATGAGCTGCCCAGGGAGGTGGTGGAGTCCCCATCCCTGGAGGTGTTCAAGAGGGGCTTGGATGTGGCACTTGGAGCCATGGTTTAGCTGTCAGGAGGTGGTGGGTGACAGCTTGGACTTGATGAGCTCTGAGGTCTCTTCCAACCTTATTGATTCTATGATTCTATGCCCCTGGGCTAGAACAACCCTTGCTATCCACACAGGCTGGGGGAGGAGGTGTTAGAAAGCAGCCCTGAGGAAAGGGACTTGGGGGTGCTGGTGGGGGAGAAGCTGGAGAGGAGCAGGCAGGGTGAGACTGCAGCACTGAAGGCCAAGGGCAGCCTGGGCTGCAGCAAAAGATGTGTGGCCAGCAGATCCAGAGAGGTGATTGGAGCCATGGTTTAGTTGTCAGGAGGGGTTGGGTGACAGCTTGGACTTGCTGAGCTCTGAGGTCTTTTCCAACCTCATTAGTTCTATGATTCTGTGATTCAAGGGCTGCAGTGAGCCAAGGCTGAAGTCATCAGGTCAGCCATGGTTCAACTGTGCCTTGCTGTAGGGTAGAGTTGATCAGATGGTGCTGGGTGATAGGTTGGACCTGATGGTCTTGAAGGTCTTTTGCAACCTGGTTAATTCTGTATTCTGTTGAAGATGGGCTGTGTTGTTGGGGGAGGGAGGTGAGGCTTCCCAGTTGTTTCTACAACAGCATTGTGCAATACTGAGGCCCTGTGAGGTGATCACTTCCTTTCCATGATAGAACTTCCTCCTCACCTGCAGCCTAAACCTCCCCTGGTGCAGCTTGAGACTGTGTCCTCTTGTTCTGGGGCTGGGTGCCTGGGAGAAGAGAACAAACCCCAGCTGGCTACAGCCTCCCTTCAGGTAGCTGTAGAGAGCAAGAAGGTCTCCCCTGAGCCTCCTCTTTTCCAGGCTAAGCAACCCCAGCTCCCTCAGCCTCTCCTCATAGTTGGAGCCCTTGGTTGTGACTTGCCTGTGCTGCTGGAGCTGTGTTGGTGCTCACTGCCTGTGGGCAGTGTGTGCCTACCTGTGCACTGTCCATGTGCTCCTTTGGCTGCATACAGCAGTGTGTGACATAAACCCAGTGCTGTTAGAGGTGCCTGCAGGTCCTACACAGCCTCTGCAGTGGGTGGGAGATAGAAGTGGCACATCAGGACAGTTCTGAGGAGAACCTAATGGCTTGGAAGGTCCTGCAACCTAGGGTGGGGTAATCCTTGATATCAGTCCAGGCTGGGGGGGATGAGATTGAGAGCAGCCCTGCAGAGAAGGACTTGGGGGTGCTGATGGGGGAGAAACTGGACAGGAGCCAGTAATGGGCACCGGCAGCACAGGAGGCCAAGGGCAGCCTGGGCTGCATCCAAAGCAGTGTGGCCAGAGCTGGAGAGAGAGGATCCTGCCCCTCTGCTCTGCTTTGGGGAGACCTCACCTGGAGTGCTGTATGCAGCTATGGAGCTCTCAACGTGGGAGGCATGGACCTGATGGAATGAGTTCAGAGGAGGGACACAGAGATGCTCAAAGGGCTGGAGCACCTCACCTGCAAGGACAGGCTGAATGAAATGGGGCTTTTCAGTCTGGAGAAGTGAAGGCTCTGGGGAGACTTTGGAGTACCTGAAGGGGACCTACAGGCAGGCTGGAGAGGGAGTGTTTAAAAGGGCCTGAGGTGATAGGATGAGGGGCAACGATTTGAAACTGGAGCAGGGTAGATTTGGGTTGGGGTTGGAGATCAGGAGGAAGTTCTGCACAATGAGGGTGGTAAAATACAGGAGCAGGTTGCACACAGAGGGGTTTGAGACCCCCATCCCTGGAGACAGTCAAGCTCAGACTTGGCATGGCCCTGAGCAGCCTGATGTAGATGGAGGTGTCCTTGGTGACTGCAGGGGACTTGGACAAGCTGACCTCTGGTGGGTGCAACGCAATCTGTGAGGCTGTGAATGTCATTCCTGCTGGCAGGTGCTGTCATCCTCTGAGGCACTGGGAGGTGGGATGCTCCCAGGCATGCATTGCAGTGATGCCAGAGGCCTTCTGGGCCACCAGTTTCCATATGTGAGGTGGATCTCTCAGCAGATTACCACAGGCTGCTGTTGCCTGAACTTCAGTGATCTGCAGAGGAAACCATTAGAGTGCACTGAGCAGAGCAGAAGGAAGTAATTTGGCATGAAATGTTCCTGGTAAACATGTCAAGGCAGACTCCTCAGACATCTGTTGATCAAATGTGAGCTAGTCTAAGACTTAAAAGGTAATTATGGAGTGGGTAGAGGTGGGCTGAATCTTCCTGGGCTTCTGCTGTGGCTTCCAAGGGGGCACCCAGAATCAATGTGCCTCCTGCTCTGAACATCTGTGTGGCAGGAGAGCATCACTGCTGTGCTTGCCTCTTGCTGCTGGGGCTTTGCTGGGGCTGGCTTTGCCCTGAGGAAGAGATGAACTGAAGTGCAGGACAGGCAGAAAACGTTCCTCCCTCTCCTTCCCTCCCACTCTCCAGCAACCACAAAGCCTTTTTGCAGAGCCCATGTGCTCCTTGCATTTAGGAGGCTCCCAGGAGCTTGGGGAGGAGGCTTTTGCTGACACAGAGAAAGCAGGATGGGTTTTTCCTGCCTGGGAGTGTAATGTGTAAGATCTCAGTTCTCTTGGTCACTTCTGGGGAGAAGGGGGCTTCCAGGGCCTGAAGGGGGCTGCAGGAGAGCTGGGGAGGCACTTTTGGCAAGGGTTTATATTGCATGAGTGAGAAGGAATGGATCACCAAGCTGGGGGCAGGAGTTGATCTGCTGGAGGGCAGAGAGGCTCTGCAGAGGGACCTCAACAGGCTGGGCAGAGGCCAAGGGCAGGAGATTGAACACATCCAAGTGCCAGGGGCTGCACTTTGGCCACAGCAACCCCAGGCAGTGCTACAGGCTGGGGGCAGAGGGGCTGAGAGCAGCCAGGCAGAGAGGGACCTGGGGGTGCTGGTGGAGAGCAGCTGAACATGAGCCTGCAGTGTGCCCAGGTGGCCAAGCAGGCCAATGGTATCCTGGCCTGCAGCAGGAAGAGTGTGGCCAGCAGGAGCAGGGAGGTCATTGTGCCCCTGTGCACTGCACTGCTTAGGCCACAGCTTGAGTCCTGTGTCCAGTTGTAATGTGTAAAGGAGAGGGAATGGATTGAAGCTTGAGGAGGGGAGATTGAGACTGGAGACCCTGGGGAGGTCTGACAGGAGTGCTCCTCAGCCTCCTGCTCACTCAGGTCCAGAAGCATGTTGCCCTACAGTGCAGAGAAGCTGTGTCTGCCACACACATTGAGGCTGGAAGTGAGGAGGAGGCCACAAAGATGATCAGAGGGCTGCAGAACCTCCCCTGTGGGGCCAGGCTGGGAGAGCTGGGGCTGTTCAGCCTGGAGGAGAGAAGGCTGCAGGGAGACCTCGGAGAAGCCTCCCAGTCCCTGGAGGGGCTCCGGGGGAGCTGGGGAGGGACTTTGGACACTGATACGGAGTGCTAGGATGAGGGGCAATGACTTTGAGCTGGGAGAGGAGAGATTGAGAGTGGAGATGAGGAAGGAATTGTTGGCAGTGAGGCTGGGGAGGCTCTGGCACAGGTTGCCCAGGGAGGCTGTGGCTGCCTCCTGCCTGGAGGTGTTCCAGGCCAGGCTGGATGAGGCCTTGAGCACGCTGGGCCGGTGGGAGGTGTCTCTCCCATGCTTGCAACTGGATGATCTTTAAGGTCCTTTCCAACCCAAACCATTCTATGAGTCTCTGGGTTTTACAAGGAATGTGGAAGGCCTGAGCTGCTGTGAGTAGGAGAACATGGAAAATGTCTGGAGGATGCTGGAGCCCTGCCCCATTCTCAGTGCTCCACTGCCAGGGAGCTGCTGACATCCCCACTCTGCTGCCTTGTGCCATCAGCCTTTGAGAGCAGAGCAGGGCCAGAGATGATGTTTGTGCTTTGAGAGCTCCTCTGCTGAGATCATGCTTGAACACAGCCCTGCATCAGTTCTTGTGTGAGTGAGGCCAGCAAGTGCTGAAGTATTCACCACTCATCTGTGGGAATGAAGTTACTCCTGGGCTGTCCCTGGGATCACTTTCTCCGTGTGAAGTGCCTAGCTGTAAACAGGGCTTGAGGTTTCTCAGTGTCAGATGCTCAGAGGCTGTGTAACTCATTGCTGGAGGGGGACAGCTGGGAGCTGGAATGGAGGTTTTTCTGCTGTTCCAGATGCTGCTTTTGGCTTGCTCACTGCTGCACTTTGTGGGACTTGCCAACTGCTCTGCATTTCTTTGTCCAGCTTGCATCACTTGACCCTTCAGCTACCAGAGGCTCTTTCCAGGCTTGCCTGAGTGCTGCTGCAGGAGTTCCAGCTGAGTTTCTGCTGCCTGCAGTTTCTCTCTAGCATTGCTCCTTTCACACAGTAAGACAACTCCACTGGAAGCCAGGGCAGAAAGCTGGAAGGTTAAGGCCCTCTCCATTCTCACCATACCTTGCACTTTTCCCAGTCACCTTGGTAGCAGCAAACTTCCCTTGGAGCTGTGTGCTGCCATGGGAGGAAAGAGCTGGGAGCAGGCATGCACAGTAAGTGACATGCAGAGGATGACAGGGAGAGTTTTATCCCTCTAAGTTGCTCCTTAAGCGTTCAAATGCCCTTTCTTTTGGTGGTGTGGCATTTTACAGTCCCTGCTAAATCAGAGCTGGCCTGTCTGCACTTGAGGGAAGAGGGCCAGCCAGGTTGTGTGGCAGTGTGTGTGCCATTAGACAAGTCTTCTACAGAAGCACAGCATGGGAGGGGTTGGAAGGGACCTCTGGAGATCATCCAGTCCAACCCCCCCTGCCAAGGCAGGGGCACCTAGAACAACTCACACAGGAGCACAGCCAGGTGGGTTCTGAATGCCTCCAGAGATGGAGACCCCACCACTTCTCTGAGCAGCCTGCTCCAGAAGTTCCTCCTCATGTTCAGATGAACTTCTGATGTTCCAGCTTGTGCCTGTTACCCCTTGTCCTGTCTCTGGGCTCCACTGAACAAAGCCTGGCCCCATCTCCCTGACCCCCACCCTTGATCAGAATCCCCTCAGGCTGCTCTTCTCCAGGCCAAGCAGCCCAGGGGCTCTGAGCCTTTCCTCCCCAGAGATAGGATAGGATAGGGTAGGGTAGGGTAGGATAGGATAGACGAGGTTGGAAGAGACCTTCAAGATCATCGAGTCCAAGCTATCATCCAACACCACTCATCAACTAACCCATAGCACCAAGCACCCCATCAAGTCTCCTCCTGAACACCTCCAGTGATGGTGACTCCACCACCTCCCTGGGCAGCACATTCCAATGGGCAATCACTCTCTCTCCTCCTAACCTCCAGCTTAAACCTCCCCTGGCACAGCTTGAGACTGTGTCCTCTTGTTCTGCTGCTGGGGGCCTGGGAGAAGAGACCAACCCCCAGCTGGCTCCAACCTCCCTGCAGGGAGTTGGAGAGAGCAAGAAGGTCTCCCCTGAGCCTCCTCTTCTGCAGGCTAAGCAACCCCAGCTCCCTCAGCCTCTCCTCACAGGGCTGTGCCCCAGACCCCTCCCCAGCCCTGTGCTCCAGACCCCTCCCCAGCTTTGTTGCCCTTCTCTGGACTAAGGAGAAGAGCCCAACCCCCACCTCACTGCAACCTCCTTTCAGGGGGCTGTAGAGAGCAATGAGGTCTCCCTTCAGCCTCCTCCTCTCCAGACTAAACAAACCCTGCAATGCCCTGGGGAGCAGTGAAATAATCATCTCCCCTACACCTCATGTTAGTATTGCAGAAGGAGATGGAGGTCTGAGTTTCCTGGATAAATAAATGTAGAGCAATTAGCATCTTTCCTGGCAAGATAAAATCCAAATGCTTGTTTTGTGCACCCCAGTGGCATGGGACTGGGTGGAATGAAATCAAAACTAGCCTTTCACCCAGGCTTGAATTGCTTCTGACTTTGGTATTTGGATGCTTGTTTGTGGTTCAGTGTAACAGGGACCTGCTCTTCTTAACACTGCAGTGCTACACTTAATGACTGTATGGAAGCTCCTCATGTGCTCCTGCCTTGACACTGACCCAAGCAGCAGGGATAAGGACTTGGGGGTGCTGGGGGATAAGCTCAGCAGGAGCCAGCACTGAGCACTTGCAGCCCAGAGAGCCAAGCAGAGCCTGGGCTGCAGCAAGAGAAGTGTGGCCAGCAGGGCCAGGGAGGGGATTCTGCCCCTCTGCTCCACTCTGCTGAGCCCACAGCTGCAGCTCTGGGGCCAGCTCTGCAGCCTCTGTGCCAGGAAGGCTCTGGAGGGGCTGGAAGGTGTCCAGAGCAGGGCCAGGAGGAGGAGCAGAGGGCTGGAGCTGCTCTGAGCACAGCCTGAGAGAGTTGGGGTTGTGCAGGCTGCAGAGGAGAAGGCTCCCAGGAGACCTTCTGGTGGCCTTGCAGGAGCTGCAGGGGGCTGCAAGAGAGCTGGGGAGGGACTTTGGAGGGGGTGAGGGAGGGCTAGGAGTGGGGGGGCTGGAGCAGAAGTAGAAGTGGGGGGCTGGAGATTGGCTGTGAGGAAGAAGTTGTTGGCCAGGAGGGTGGTGAGAGCCTGGCCCAGGCTGCCCAGGGAGGTGGTGGAAGCCTCCTGGCTGGAGGTGTTTGCAGCCAGGCTGGAGGTGGCTGTGAGCAACCTGCTGTGGTGTGAGGTGTCCCTGCCCAGGGCAGGGGGCTGGGGCTGGCTGAGCCTGGAGCTCTCTTCCAGCCCTGACCATCCTGTGATAAAGGCATCAGCTGAAGCTGGGAGCTGTGCTTTTCTGTGGTTATGCAGCATGGGGCAGGGGGCAGCCTATGGGTAAGGGTTTTGTTCCTTACTTTTAGTAACCTCCCTGCTGTTAAGGATGGGAGCTGCTGGGGGCTGCTTCTTGGCATCTGGCCTGGCCAAAAGCCAGCAGCATCCAAGCCATTCCTGCTTGTTACTCAAACCCTGCCCTTATGAGCTGGGTGCATTTCCTTCTGGAGAGAATGATCTCACCCAGCACAGGCAGGTCTGTCCTCACTCCTCACACCTCACCACACACCTGGAATGAGCTCAGTTCAGTCTAGCCTGCTGTGTGTGGATGGAGCTGGGTCTGGGAGATGACCTGGTTGTTGTTAGTTGTCAACAGTCTTGTTTAACCTGGTCCTCTTAAAGAGCTAATGTGAGCCAGCAGGATGAGTGAGGGGATTCTACCCTTCTGCTCTGCTCTGCTGAGACCCTCTCTGCAGCACTGCCTCCACTTCTGGTGGCCCCAGCATGATAAGGACCTGGAGCTGGTGGAAGGGGTCCAATGGAGGCCACCAAGATGGTCAGAGGCTGCAGAACATCCCCTGTGGGGCCAGGCTGGGAGAGCTGGGGCTGTTCAGCCTGGAGATGAGAAGGCTGCAGGGAGACCTCAGAGCAGCTTCCAGTACCTGGAGGGCTCCAGGGCAGCTGGGAAGGACTTTGGACAATGATATGGAGTGCTGGGGTGAGGGACAATGGCTTTGAGCTGGGAGAGGAGAGATTGAGAGTGGGAATGAGGAAGAAATTCTTTCCAGTAAGGGAGACTCTGGCACAGGTGGCACAGGTTGCACAGGGAGGCTGTGGCTGCCCCCTTCCTAGAGGTAGAATAGAAATAGAATAGAAATAGAATAGGAATAGAATAGAATAGAATAGAATAGAATAGAATAGAATAGAATAGAATAGAATTAACCAGGTTGGAAAAGACCTTTGAGATCATCCAGTCCAACCTCTCACCCAGCACCACCTGATCAACTCAACCATGGCACCAAGGGCCTCATCCAGGCTCTTCCTACACACCTCCAGGGATGGGGACTCCACCACCTCCCTGGGCAGCACATTCCAGTGGCCAATCTCTCTCTCTATAAAGAGCTTCTTCCTAACATCCAGACTGAACTTCCCCTGGCACAGCTTTGAGACTGTGTCTTCTTGTTCTGGGGCTGGGTGCCTGGGAGAAGAGACCAACCTCTGCCTGGCTACAACCTCCCTGGAGGTGTTGAAGGCCAGGCTGGATGAGGCCTTGAGCAAGCTGGGGCTGGTGGGAGGTGTCCCTGCCCATGACAGAGAGCCTGGAACTAGCTGCTCTTGAAGGTCCCTTCCAACCCAAAGCATCCTGTGATGCTGTGGCAGAGGGCTTCTCTGAGGGTTATGCACCATGAGAGCAGACAGAGTGCTCCAGATGGGGTCAGAGCAGAGTGGCAGGTGTTGAGAAACACGAAGCCCATGAAGCCAGCTTTCCCAGGCCCTGGCAGCTGGGGAAGTTCCTGAGTGGGCAAGAAAGGCTGCCAGTGGTGGTTTAGAAAGCAAAGGCATCCTTTGTTCCTCAGGCTCTTCTGGCCAGTGAGGTTCCAGGGTGGGTTTTGCCCTCTGCTGTGGCTGCAGGCAGGTTTTGCTCTGTTGAGCTAAGCACTGCTTGGCACAGGGAGCTCTCAGCTGGATTTGGGGTTCAGCTGCAAGTATCAGAACTTGAAACTCAAAGCATTGAGTTTGTTGAGCTCTAGCTGGAGCAGGGGATCAAGATGAGCCTTTTGCCCATGAAGCCTGAGCAAGTGACTCTGTGATTGCTGTACAAAACCCTAGCATCAGAGAGGGGTTTGGCTTGGAAGGCACTTAAAGACCATCCAGTTCCAACCCCCCCACCGTGGGCAGGGACATCTCCCACCAGCCCAGATTGCTCAAGGCCTCATCCAGCCTGGTGTTGGACACCTCCAGAGAGAGAGCATCCACAGCCTTCCTGGGCACCCTGTCCAGTGCCTCTGCACCCTCACTCTCAAGAGTTTCTTTCTAGTATCCATCAGGACTCTGTCAGGTAGATTCCTGCGCTCAGGAGGATTCATGACTGACCAGAGGTGCTTAACATGTAGATTTTTAACAAGTCCAAAACAGTCATAGACTCATAGCCTCAGTCAGGTTGGAAAAGACCTCAGAGATCCTCCAGTCCAAGCTGGCACCCAACACCATCTGATCAACTAAACCATGGCTCCAAGTGCCACATTCAAGCCCTTTTTGAACACCTCCAGGGCTGGGGACTCCACCACCTCCCTGGGCAGCACATTCCCATGGCCAACAACTCTCTCTGGGAAGAACTTTCTCCTCACCTCCAGCCTCAACCTCCCCTGGCACAGCTTGAGACTGTGTCCTCTTGTTCTGGTGCTGGGGGGCCTGGGAGAAGAGCCCAAGCCCCAGCTGGCTGCAACCTCCCCGCAGGGAGTTGGAGAGAGCAAGAAGGGAGGAGCAGCCTGTGTCTGGAGAGGTTCTGCAGTCCGTTCCTGCCTGCAGTCCAGCAGTGCTCACAGACACAGAAGCAGCAGGGTGGTGCCTGGATAGGAGTGTGACTGTTTCACCTCTCCTTGTGTTTCTCCCAGCAGGGGAGCTGCCCAGTGGCAGGATGGAGGAGCAGAGCGGGCCTGCAGAGGGTGCCCTGAAGTGCGGCTGGCTGCGCAAGCAAGGAGGCTTCGTCAAGACCTGGCACAGCCGCTGGTTCGTGCTCAAGGGAGACCTGCTGTACTACTTCAAGGATGAGGAGGAGACCAAGCCCTTGGTGAGGGGCAGGAGGAGACTGGCTGTGGGAGGGGAGGGAGGGGGAGGGGAGGGGATGGGATGGATGGGATGGGATGGGATGGGATGGAATGGAATAGGAGTGGAATGGAATGGAATGGAATAGGAGTGGAATGGAATGGAATAGGAGTGGAATGGAATGGAATGGGAGTGGAATGGAATGGGAGTGGAATGGAATGGAATAGGAGTGGAATGGGAGTGGAATGGAATGGGAGTGGAATGGAATGGGAGTGGAATGGAATGGAATGGAATGGAATAGGAGTGGAATGGAATGGAATAGGAGTGGAATGGAATGGAATGGAATGGAATAGGAGTGGAATGGAATGGGAGTGGAATAGGAGTGGAATGGAATAGAATGGAATGGAATAGGAGTGGAATGGAATGGAATAGGAGTGGAATGGAATGGAATGGAATGGAATAGGAGTGGAATGGAATGGAATAGGAGTGGAATGGAATGGAATGGAATGGAATAGGAGTGGAATGGAATGGAATAGGAGTGGAGTGGAATGGAATAGGAGTGGAATGGAATAGAATGGAATGGAATAGGAGTGGAATGGAATGGAATAGGAGTGGAATGGAATGGAATGGAATAGGAGTGGAATGGAATGGAATAGGAGTGGAATGGAATGGGAGTGGAATGGAATGGAATGGAATGGAATAGGAGTGGAATGGAATGGAATAGGAGTGGAATGGAATGGAATAGGAGTGGAATGGAATGGAATGGAATGGAATAGGAGTGGAATGGAATAGGAGTGGAGTGGAATGGAACAGGAGTGGAATGGAATAGGAGTGGAATGGAATGGAATGGAACAGGAGTGGAATGGAATAGGAGTGGAATGGAATGGAATAGGAGTGGAATGGAATGGAATAGGAGTGGAATGGAATGGAATGGAATGGAATGGAATGGAATGGAATAGGAGTGGAATGGAATGGAATAGGAGTGGAATGGAATAGAATGGAATGGGAGTGGAATGGAATAGGAGTGGAATGGAATAGAATGGAATGTAATGGAATGTAATAGAATGGAATATAATAGGAGTGGAATGGAATGGAATGGAATGGAATGGAATGGAATGGAATAGAACTAACCAGGTTGAAAGTGACCTTTGAGATCATCAAGTCCAACCTATCACCCAGCACCATCTGTTCAACTCAACCATGGCACCAAGCACCCCATCCAGGCTCTTCCTAAACACCTCCAGGGATGGGGACTCCACCACCTCCCTGGGCAGCCCATCCCAGTGGCCAAAAACTCTTTCTATGAAGAGCTTCTTCCTAGCATCCAGGGTTCTGGAGCACAAGGCTGGGGAGGGGTCTGGGGCACAGCCCTGTGAGGAGAGGCTGAGGGAGCTGGGGTTGCTTAGCCTGCAGAAGAGGAGGCTCAGGGGAGACATTCTTGCTGTCTACAACTCCCTGCAGGGAGGTTGTAGCCAGGAGGGGGTTGGTCTCTTCTCCCAGGCAATCAACACTAGAACAAGAGGACACAGTCTCAAGCTGTGCCAGGGGAAGTTTAGGCTGGAGGTGAGGAGAAAGTTCTTCCCAGCAAGAGGAATTGGCTATTGGAATGTGCTGCCCAGGGAGGTGGTGGAGTCCCCCTGGCTGGAGGTGTTCCAGAGACCTGTGGCCAGGGCACTTGGGGTCCAGGGTTTGATGGCCATGGTGGGGTTGGGTTGCTGGTTGGCCTTAATGCCCTTGGAGGTGTTCTCCAACCCAAACAATTCCATGTTCAAGGTCAGGGAAGGATATCTTAACCAGCAATGAGGAGGCCATCAGCTGTTTCTTGAGGTGACTGCAACCTGCCCATGGCAAACCTGCTTCAGCAGAGGGTTGGAACAGTTGATCCTCAGAGGTCCCTTCCAAGCCCCAGCACTCTGTGTCTGTGAGTCCTGCTGGACTGCAGGCAGGAATGAACTTCAGTCCCTCTCCAGACACAGACTGCTTCTCCCTGTTTAAGATACCCTGACAAGGCTGTGGCTTGCAGGGAACATGAAAGGAGCTTCTGCTTCTCCAGGCTAGCATGGACCTCCCAAGGCAAGCAGACCTCATCCTTTCCTTTGCTTTCTTGAAGCCCATGGCCTGGAGTGGTGACAGCAAAGCCATGAACACATTCACAGCCCTGAGTGGTGCTGGTGTTGGGTTGAAGGTTGGGCTGAATGATCTCAGAGGTCTCCTCCAAGTGGAGCAATTCTGCGCTTCTAAGAGGAGTGTTAGCTTTCAGAAGCAGGGGGAGGTTCTGCTCCAAGCTAAGTGCCCCTTAAGGTTTGTAAGTCACTGCTGGCTGCAGGCTCCAGCAGCTTTCTCACACAGAGACTTCCTCTTAGTGCCCTGATTTACATCCCAGCCCTTAGAGCTGCAGTGCACCTTGTCACTGGATACCCTGGGAATTCTGTGCAGGGGAGATCAGTCTGATTAAGGCTCAGTTTATCTGAAACCAGAGTGTTCCCAGTGCCACCATTGTGCTGCCTGGGGAAAGCTTGCTCAGCTTCCCAGGGCTGCACTTCCCTCCTCAGCCTGAGAGCCCAGGGTCAGCCGCTGAGGGGCTCAGCCTGGCAGCGATCAGGTTCCAGCTGTAATCTTCTTTTATGCTTCTTTCAGGGCCAGGCCCATGAACTTGAGTTCTGAGTAACTGTTCTTTGGTTTGCTCCTTTGGAAAACCTTGGGAGGCCTTGGGCTTGGCTCAGTGAGGAGAAGGAGAGGCTTTGGCCTCCAGCGTGAGCTGCCAGGTTCAGGACAGCAGCGGTGCTGAGCCCTGGGCAGGGTTGTGGGTGCTGTGCCAAAGCCAGGCAGGTGCTGCTCAGAGCTTTGGCCCAGCTTATGCTGTTGGAAAGTCAGTTTCTTCATAGAATCATTGAAAGGAAAGGGGTTGGAAGGGACCTCTGGAGATTATAGAATCATGGAAACATAGAACTGTCAGGGTTGGAAGGGAGCTCCAGGCTCAGCCAGCCCCAGCCCCCTGCCATGGGCAGGGACACCTCACACCACAGCAGGTTGCTCACAGCCACCTCCAGCCTGGCCTTCAGAAGCTGCAGGGATGAAGCTGTGTGAATGATCCTGGCCTCTTCTGCTTGCTTCCTACCCTCCAGATATTTGTCAACATTGATGAGCTTCCAGTGCAGTGCAGGGAGCACTCAGTGCCTCTCTCAGGCAGCTTTGCACCTGGCAGTCATGTCATTGCCTGTGCCTGTGCTGCTGTCATCTAGAAACTGCCATCCTGCTCTTGTCCCAGTTTGGGTTTGTTTGCAGAGCTCATTCCAGAGGGCTCTCAGCTTTTCCTCCTCCCTGAGCTTCAGTGAGTTTGCCAAAGAGCTCTTGGGTGCAGGCTTTGTCCTTCTTGCACTGATGCTGTTCTCTGTCCTCACACCCAGGGCTGGCCCCAGCTTCCCCTGGGTTTTCCCCTGCCTCTGAGTGCACTGGCTGGTGGGATGGCTGCCCCCACCTCCTCTCCCAGCACTCAAAGCATTCATGAGGGGCCAGCTGTGTGCTTGTTGCTCTCTGTCATGCTTCAGTGTCTCCACCCCATTTACCACCTTGCACAAGAGCAGATTAAATGGTTACCTTCCTGCTCCTCATGCCCCCAGCAGCTCCATTGGTTGCCTGAGCAGCTCTTTAGTTTAAATGCTTGTGTCTTCCACAGTCAGTCTCTGGGAAGCACTTTGACACCCACCTGCCCCACGGCAGCAGCAGCAGCAGCACAACCCCCAGGGGTTGCTGTGCAAGGCTGAGAAAGTCTCTGCCTCCTTTGAGGCCTCACAGAACCACTCCAGAGAGCCAGGTTCAAAATGCAGAGTCACAGATTGCATCAGATTGGAGGGGAGGAATCCTCCAAGGGCATCTTGTCCAACCCCCCCTGCAGTCAGCAGGGACACCTCCAAAGGCAGCAGGCTGCACAGGGACACATCAGATCTGCTCTTGAATGTCTCTGGGGATGGGGCCTCAACCACCTCCCTGGGCACCCTGCTTGTCTCTCACCACCTCCATTGTGCAGAACTTCCTCCTGATCTCCAGACTAACTCTGCCCTGCTCTGGTTTCAAACCTCTGCTCCTTGTCCTATCCCCACAGGCTCTTCTGAACAGTCCCTCCCCTGCCTGCCTGTATGTCCCCTGCAGCTATTTAGAAGAGAGGAGAATGGAATGGAATGGAATGGAATGGAATAAGAATAGAATAGAATAAAAGTAGAATAAGAATAGAATAGAGTAGAATAGAGTAGAATAGAGTAGAATAGAATAGAATAGAATAGAATAGAATAGAATAGAATAGAATTAACCAGGTTGGAAAATACCTTTGAGCTCATCCAGCCCAACCTCTCCCCCAGCACCATCTGATCAACTCAACCATGGCACCAAGGGCCTCATCCAGGCTCTTCCTAAACACCTCCAGGGATGGGGACTCCACCACCTCCCTGGGCAGCTCATCCCAGTGGCCAATTCCTCTTTCAATGAGCTTGAGACTGTGTCCTCTTGTTCTGCTGCTGGGTGTCTGGGAGAAGAGCCCAACCCCCAGCTGGCTCCAACCTCCCTGCAGGGAGTTGAAGAGAGCAAGAAGGTCTCCCCTGAGCCTCCTCTTCTGCAGGCTAAGCAACCCCAGCTCCCTCAGCCTCTCCTCACAGGGCTGTGCCCCAGACCCCTCCCCAGCTTTGCTGAACTGTGTAGGGTCTCCCTGGAGGCTTCTCTTCTCCAGGCTTCCCTGAGCTGAGGCAGTTTTATGTGTCAGAAGTGTGAACCTTTCATCTGTGCCTGGCCTCCTTGTACTCCTCTGGGAGGTTTTGCTGTGCTAACCCCACTCCAAACGTGATGACAGCAGAGAAAAGAGGACCCCACCTGAGCCCTACCTGCTTCAGTGGCAGGCATCCAGCCCCAGGCCCTCTTCCAAAGCCATGTGGGAGCAAGAGAGACACGTTTCCAGACCACTCCATCCAAAGTGGGAAGTTAGTCTGAGTAAATATTTGTGTAACAGGGGGGAAAAAAAAAAGAGAAGGCAAAGCTGCCTGGTGGCAGGGCCTGAACATTCCAGCAGCAGTGACCCATGTGGTGCCTGCAGAGCTGAAGCTCTCAAGTGTGCTGCCATGTGCTGTGTAAACTCCCTGTAGCATCAGAGGCAGCCAGCAGCTGCTGCTGGCCTGGAAATGAGAGGAGGATCTCATAAGCTGTAAAGCAGCCAAGAGCTTCATTTCAGCCCTTGGTGGCCAATGCATCTGCTTAGCCCAAATGCTCAGAGGGCTGCCCCCACCTCTGGTGCTGTGGGGCCAGGGAGGCAGCTTGTGTGTAACAGCTCTGAAGTGAAGCCTGAGCATGCCTCACTGTGTTTCATGGGTGAGCAAGGCTCCCAGCTGCAAGAGGACATGAGGGTGGTGCAGCACTGGATCACATTGCCCAGGGAGGTGGTTGAGGCCTCATCCCTGCACATACTCAAGCCAGGCTGGACAAGGCTCTGAGCAACCTGATCCAGTGGAGGCTGGCCCTGATGTCTGCCTTTGGAGGTCCCTTCCAACCCATACCTCTGTAGGATTGTAAGACACTACATGGTGCCAAAGTGGTGGAGCTGCAGCTGTGGGTCTTGCATTTCTTTTCATGCTTGCATCACCTCTGCTTCCCTTCTTTCCTCTCCATTTCTGGCAGTGCCTGGGGCAGGAGGGAGAGGGGAGCTACTCTCTGCTTTTTGCTTTGCTGCCCACCAGATGCAAGCTGTGATTTAGGTGGCTGACAGTGAATGCACATTTCACAGGTGATGCTGACCTGCTAGCAGCTTGATGAAGTTCAGAGAGTCATAGAATCAAGAAGGTTGGAAAAGACCTCAGAGCTCATCCAGTCCAACCTATCCCCCAACACTATCTAATCAACTAAACCATGGCTCCAAGGGCCACAGCCAAGCCCCTCTTGAACACCTCCAGGGATGGGGACTCCACCACCTCCCTGGGCAGCACAGTCCAATGGCCAATTCCTCTTGCTGGGAAGAACTTTCTCCTCCCCTCCAGCCTCAACCTCCCCTGGCACAGCTTGAGACTGTGTCCTCTTGTTCTGGTGCTGGGGGGCTGGGAGAAGAGCCCAACCCCCAGCTGGCTCCAACCTCCCTGCAGGGAGTTGGAGAGAGCAAGAAGGTCTCCCCTGAGCCTCCTCTTCTGCAGGCTAAGCAACCCCAGCTCCCTCAGCCTCTCCTCACAGGGCTGTGCCCCAGACCCCTCCCCAGCCTCATTGCCCTTCTCTGGACACATTCAAGTGTCTGAATATCCTTCCTAACCTCAGGAGCCCAGAGCTGGACACAGGACTCAAGCTGTGGCCTCAGCAGTGCTGAGCACAGGGCACAAGGACTTCCCTGCTCCTGCTGGCCACACTCTTCCTGACCCAGGCCAGGCTGCCCTTGGCCTTCTTGGGCCCCTGGGCACACTGCTGGCTCATGTTCAGCTGCTCTCCATCAGTACCCCCATGTCCCTCTCTGCCTGGCTGCTCTCAGCCCCTCTGTCCCCATTTTAAATCCCTTTGCACAGAATGAGTTGAGGAGAGTGGCCATCACAAGGTTGTGTTGGCTGCCTCAGGAGAGAAGTCAAGGCCTGAATGGTACCAGAATCATCTTCCAGTGCTGGAGGGCCACTTCTTTGTCCAGCAGACCCACAGCACAGAGGGTGAGCTCACAAAAGCCTTCCCTGGGACTGCTTGGGCTTGCAGAATAAAACCCATTAAAAGCCTGTGCAGCTCCCCACAAAGAGCTCCTGCTCTGAGGGGGCAATTGCAGCATCTCCACCAAACAGCAAAATGCTTTTGACTCTTGGACTGTGCCCACAGGCAGCTGAAGAGTACTGAAGGCTTTCACAGGCACAGCCACCTCTTTGGGAGGCCTGGTGGCGTGAGCTGAGCCCTAGTCCAAGGCTGTGGGTGAGAGGGAGCAGACAGGAGGCTGTGATTTAAGTGATGAGCATGCTTTAGGAAGCCAACAGCTGTGCATTTGCCAGAGCACTGCCAGCACCTCACAGGAATCTCCCTGGGTGATGGCTCAGCAGCAGAGACCTCCACACCCCAGCCACAGGCTGCAGCTCTGGTGTAGGATAGTTTGCCTGCCCCTTTCCCCTCCCAGTTTCCCTGAGGTCTCCTGCATCAAGCTGAGCTTTTGCTTTCTTCCCATAAGCAAAGGGAAAGGGTTTGGAGGGCTGAGTGTTTCAGCCCTGAACCAGAGCAGGGCACTTCAGGGATGGGGAGCAATGAGAGCCTGCATGCTGAGGTGTGCCAGCAGACTGGGAGGTGACTCTGCCCCTCTGCTCTGGGGACACTTGAAGGGTGGCCAAGGGCTCAGGGACAGTCAGCATGGGTTTAGGAAGGGCAGGTCCTGCCTCTCCAACCTGATCTCCTTCCATGCCCAGGGAACTGCCTGGTGGCTGTGGGGCAGGCTGTGGATGGAGTCTGCCTGGACTGCAGCAGGGCCTTTGCCTCCATCCCCCCCAGCAAGCTCCTGGCCAAGCTGTCAGCCCCTGGCTGGGACAGCAGCTCTGAGCTGGGTGAGGAACTGGCTGGAGGCTGAGCCCAGAGAGTGGTGGTGAATGGTGCCACAGCCAGCTGGCAGCCAGGCACCAGTGGTGTGCCCCAGGGAGCAGGGCTGGGCCCCAGCCTGATCAATATCTTCATTGATGATCTGGAGGAGGGGATGGAGTCCATCAGCAGGGAATGTGCGGCTGACAGCAAGCTGGGGGCAGGAGCTGAGCTGTGAGAGGGCAGCAGAGCTCTGCAGAGGGACCTGGCCAGGCTGGGCAGAGGGGCAGAGGCCAAGGGCAGGAGATTGAACACAGCCAAGTGCCAGGGGCTGCACTTTGGCCACAGCAACCCCAGGCAGTGCCACAGGCTGGGGGCAGAGGGGCTGAGAGCAGCCAGGCAGAGAGGGACCTGGGGGTGCTGGGGGAGAGCAGCTGAACATGAGCCAGCAGTGTGCCCAGGGGGCCAAGAGGGCCAAGGGCATCCTGGCCTGGGTCAGGCAGAGTGTGGCCAGCAGGAGCAGGGAAGTCCTTGTGCCCTGTGCTCAGCACTGCTGAGGCCACAGCTTGAGTCTTGTGTCCAGTTCTGGGCTCCTCAGGTTAAGAAGGACATTGAGAGACTTGAAGGTGTCCAGAGAAGGGCAACAAGGCTGGGGAGGGGTCTGGGGCACAGGGCTGGGGAGGGGTCTGGGGCACAGGGCTGGGGAGGGGGCTGGGGCACAGCCCTGTGAGGAGAGGCTGAGGGAGCTGGGGTTGCTTAGCCTGCAGAGGAGGAGGCTCAGGGGAGACCTTCTTGCTCTCTGCAACTCCCTGCAGGGAGGTTGTAGCCAGCTGGGGGTTGGTCTCTTCTCTCAGGCAACCAGCAGCAGAACAAGAGGACACAGTCCCAAGCTGTGCCAGGGGAAGTTTAGATCGGAGGTGAGGAGAAAGTTCTTCCCAGAGAGAGTTGTTAGGCACTGGGATGAGCTGCCCAGGGAGGTGGTGGAGTCCCCATCCCTGGAGGTGTTCAAGAGGGGCTTGGATGTGGCACTTGGAGCCATGGTTTAGCTGTCAGGAGGTGCTGGGTGCCAGCTTGGCCTTGCTGAGCTCTGAGGTCTTTTCCACCCTTGTTGATTCTATGATTCTGTGAAGGCTCCAGGAGGACCTTACCACAGCACTATTGGAAGGGGACTCACAGGCAGGCTGGGGAGGGACTTCTCAGCAGGGCCTGTGGGGAAGAGGCAAAGGATTGAATGTGAAGCAGGGGAGGTACTGGTTGGACACTGGGAGGAAGCTCTTTACCTTGAGGGTGGTGAAAGTCCTGGAGCAGCTTGCCCAGAGAGAGCCATTCAAGGTGAAACTTGGTGGGTCCCCTGAGCAACCTGAGCTCATTGGAGATGTCCCTGCTGACTGCAGGGGGGGTTGGACAAGATGCCCTTGGAGGGTTCCTGCCAGCCCAGTGCCCTCTCTGATTCTCTGGTCCTGTATCTCACAGAGCAATCAGTGTGTTTGTGTCCTTATGCTGTGAGGAGCACAGAGGCCACACCTCAAGCTGCCCTTTGGGTCTTTGGTGAGGGCTGGATTTCCCCCCCCCCCCACCCTCTCTGTTTTACCAGAGCTTTAGTATCCTAAAAATGCATTTTCAGAAGCACAAAAGCTCCCTAAGGATGCCAAAGGAGAAAACAACCCACAGGGCCAAGAGACCAGCTTGTGATAAGCAGAGAACCAGTTAGAGCCTAGTGACAGCAAGGTGTTCTTGCAGGGTTTCTTCTCTTCCTTCTTTGCTTTTTTCCCCCTCACTTGAAGAGCAATAAATAATAAAGAGGTTGAATATTTGTTGGGGGGGAAAAGGTATCAAGGATGTGCTTCAGCTTGGGAGGTGGGCCTAAGCTAAGCCAACCTCATGAAGTTCAACAGGGCCAAGAGCAAGGTCCTGCCTCTGGCTTGGGGCAATCCCAAGCACATATCCAGGCTGGGTGAGGAGGAGATTGAGAGCAGCCTGGGGGTGTCAGGTGGTGACAAAGTGCCCAGGAGCCAGGACTGGTCCCTGGCAGCCCAGAGCCAGCTGAGTGCTGAGCTGCAGCCAGAGCAGGGAGAGCAGCACAGGGAGGGGATTCTGCCCCTCTGCTCTGCTCTGCTCAGCCCCCACCTGCAGCACTGCCTCCAGCTCTGGGGCCCCCAGCACAAGAAGGACCTGGAGCTGGTGGAGAGGCTCCAGAGGAGGCCATGAAGATGACCAGAGGGCTGGAGACCATCCCCTGTGGGGCCAGGCTGGGAGAGTTGGGGCTGTGCAGCCTGGAGAAGAGAAGGCTGCAGGGAGACCTCAGAGCAGCCTTCCAGTACCTGAAGGGCTCCAGGAGAGCTGGGGAGGGACTCTGGCCAAGGGCTGGGAGTGCCAGGCTGAGGAACAATGGCTCTGAGCTGGGAGAGGAGAGATTGGGAGTGGAGATGAGGTATGTATTGTTGAGAGTGAGGCTGGGGAGACTCTGGCACAGGCTGCCCAGGGAGGCTGTGGCTGCCTCCTGCCTGGAGGTGTTCAAGGCCAGGCTGGACAAGACCTTCAGCAGCCTGGTCTAGTGGAAGGCATCCCTGTTAGGGGGGGTTGGAACTAGGTGATCTTGAAGGTCTCTTCCAACCCAACCCAGCACAAGAAGGACCTGGAGCTGCTGGAGAGGGTCTAAAAGAGGCCATGAAGATGACCAGAGGGCTGGAGAAGCTCCTCTGTGGGGCCAGGCTGGGAGAGCTGGGGCTGTTCAGCCTGGGGAGGTGAAGGCTGCAGGGAGACCGCAGAGCAGCCTTCCAGTACCTGAAGGGGCTCCTGGAGAGCTGGGAAAGGCCTTCCAGTAGCTGAAGCAGGGAGAGCAGCAGCACAGGGAGGGGATTCTGCCACAGGCAGAGCTCAGGTCAGATGTAGAGTAGCACTGGGAGGGCAAAGGAGATGTAGCAACCTGAAGCTGCCTGTGCTGTGAGCTCCCCTCAGGCATGCCAGATCAGGTTCATGAGCATCACAGCTGCTCCATTTCCTTTAAAGGAAGGTGTGCTAAATTCCAGAGAGGACCCAAACTCCTCTGTCCCCATGTGTCCTGCCAGGAGTGAGGCTTGGCCAGAGATGGGGACTTCTGCAGGGCTGTTGTTTGGGATGAGACCTCACAGATCAATCTGGCAGCTGCCCAGTGGTAGCTCTCAGTCACAGCCTGGGCTGGGAAACCTCCATGTGCTGCACTCAACTCACTTCAGGTCAACAGGAGAGGCTTTTCCTTGGGCTGCCTGGGTTTGATTGTTATTGCAGGTGTGGTGCTTCATTTTCTTTCTCTGTTTATGTCATGTCATTTGTATAACTAACACTGTCTTGGAGAGGGGGGGGAGGGATGGAGAGGGGGAGAAAAAGAAGTAGGAGTCACAGCTGAGAAGCAAAACACACAGAGCCTCTGTGTCAAACCTTTTGGAGGTACTGAAGGGGTTTTGTGGCCTTTCAATTTTCTGGCCAAGTGCCCTGCTTTTGAGTAGCTTAACCTGAGCTGGGGTGGAGGGGCCAGAGAGACATAAATCTGCAGTGGGTTAGGAATGTGTCAAAGGAGGAGAAATGCCCAGAAGGTGGTTCTGCCCTCCAGCTCCTACCAAGGTGGGAAGGAAAGTGACACTGGGTGAGGAATTAGCTGGTGTCAGCCAGCTGCAGGCAAGGATTCAGGTGTCTTGTGCAGAGAAGATGCTGAGGAGGGAGCTTGGAATCTTGCTCCCCTTGAAGTGGTCTCCAGGTTCTACCTGTTGAAATAGTTGAGTTGCTGGAAGGGGTCCAGAGAAGGGCAAGGCAGCTGGGGAGGGGTCTGGGGCACAGCCCTGTGAGGAGAGGCTGAGGGAGCTGGGGTTGCTTAGCCTGCAGAAGAGGAGGCTCAGGGGAGACCTTCTTGCTCTCTGCAACTCCCTGCAGGGAGGTTGTAGCCAGCTGGGGGTTGGTCTCTTCTCCCAGGCCCCCAGCAGCAGAACAAGAGGACAAAGTCTCAAGCTGTGCCAGGGGAGGTTTAGGCTGGAGGTGAGGAAGAAATTCTTCACAGAGAGAGAGATTGGCCACTGGGATGAGCTGCCCAGGGAGGTGGTGGAGTCCCCATCCCTGGAGGTGCTTAAGAAGAGCCTGGATGAGACTTTCTCTTCACCTCCAGCCTAAACTTCCCCTGGTGCACCTTGAGGCTCTGTCCTCTTGTTCAGGAGCCCATCCACTTCTGCTCGTCCTTGAGCCTTGTCTTGAAACAGAGATCTTGTGGAAATCTTTTGTGTCTGGGCTGTGTCACTTTGCTGCTGGCCCCAGGAGCTCTTCCTGCTGCTCAGGCTGACTGCTTGGCCATGCTGTAGTGCAAACTCCAGGTGTAAAGCAGGGCCCCCGTGCTCTCTTGCTCTGTTTGACACCACCTGGATGTGTTTGTTTAGGCTCTGGTGGGATGCTAATCCCCACCTCTGCTCCAAGGAGCCATTTCACAGCCAGGCACTGCTTAGAGGTTAATGTGTTTGGTTGGTTGTTTTGTTGTTTTGCTCACTACTGAATTTTTGGTAGGTTTTGAAGGTAACTGGGAGGGGAGCAGGGAAGGGGAAAAGGACCTCTGGGTCCTGGTGGATGGAAAGTTGACCATGAGCCAGCAATGTGCTCTGGTGGCTAAGGCGGCCAAGGGCAGCCTGGGCTGCAGCAGAAGGGCTGTGGGGAGGAGGTCAGAGAGGTTCTGCTGCCCCTCTGCTCTGCCCTGCTGAGGCCACAGCTGCAATCTTGGCTCCAGCTCTGGGCCCCTCAGCTCCAGCAGGAGCTCAGGGAGCTGCTGCAGAGAGCCCAGCCCAGAGGCACAGAGCTGCTGCAGCCAGGGGAACATCTTCCTCCCCAGCAGAGCCTGAGGGAGCTGAGGGCTCTGCAGCTTGCAGAGGAGGAGCCTGAGGGGGAGCTCAGTGCTGGGGAGGAAGCTGTGCAGGGGCAGTGCCCAGGGGCTGGAGCCAGGCTCTGCTGGGGGCTGCCCAGTGCCAGCCCCAGGGGCAGTGGTGGAAGCTGAGCCAGAGGCAGTGCCATGGGCACAGGAGGAGAATTCTTTCCCTGGGAGGGTGCCAGAGGCCTGGAGCAGGCTGCCCAGGGGGGTTGTGGAGTCTCCCTGTCTGGAGATATTCCAACCCCACCTGGATGTGTCCCTGTGTGCCCTGCTGTAGGTGACCCTGCTCTGGCAGGGGGCTTGGACTGGGTGAGCTCTGGAGGTGGCCTTCAGCCCCTAACACTCTGTGATTGTGTGTGAGCTTTACACAGTGCTGTGCTGCACTTAGCCCTGCTCAGCACAGAATCCTGCTCCTGGGCTGTTGCAGCAGTGTGAAACTGAGGAGTGGTCTCTGCTTAGAGGGAGGAGCAACCAAGAGCTTGACTGGGAAGCCTTCAGAAGGACTCTTTGCCCCAGGTGAAGGGGAGGAGGTGATGGCAGCAGGCCTGCTCTGTGCAATCTGCCATCATCTCTTGCTCTGCTCAGGAAGGAGCCCTGCTGCATCAGACTAATCATGATACCAGCTCAGCAGGCAGGGGCCTGAGCACAGCAGCACTGCAGGGGCTTTCCACCCAGCACTGGAAGGGGTTTCCGCCCAGCGGCACTGGGAGAGGGTTTCCACCCGGCGGCACTGGAAGGGGGTTTCCACCCAGCACTGGAAGGGGTTTCCGCCCGGCGGCACTGGAAGGGGTTTCCACCCAGCACTGGAAGGGGTTTCCGCCCGGCACTGGAAGGGGTTTCCGCCCGGCACTGGAAGGGGGTTTCCGCCCGGCACTGGAAGGGGGTTTCCGCCCGGCACTGGAAGGGGGTTTCCGCCCGGCACTGGAAGGGGTTTCCGCCCGGCACTGGAAGGGGGTTTCCGCCCGGCACTGGCAGGGGGTTTCCGCCCGGCACTGGAAGGGGTTTCCGCCCGGCACTGGAAGGGGTTTCCGCCCGGCACTGGAAGGGGTTTCCGCCCGGCACTGGAAGGGGTTTCCGCCCGGCACTGGAAGGGGTTTCCGCCCGGCACTGGAAGGGGTTTCCGCCCGGCACTGCAGGGGGTTTCCACCCAGCGGCACTGCAAGGGGGTTTCCGCCCAGCGACACTGGAAGGGGGTTTCCGCCCAGCACTGGAAGGGGGTTTCCGCTCAGCACTGCAAGGGGGTTTCCACCTGGCACTGGAGGGGGGTTTCCGCCCGGCACTGGAAGGGGGTTTCCGCCTGGCATTGGAAGGGGGTTTCCGCCTGGCACTGGAGGGGGGTTTCCACCCAGCGGCACTGCAAGGGGGTTTCCACCCAGCGGCACTGCAAGGGGGTTTCCACCCAGCGGCACTGCAGGGGGGTTTGCACCCAGAGGCTTTTCCATCCCACACTGGAAGGGGTTTCCGCCCGGCACTGGAAGGGGTTTCCGCCCGGCACTGGAAGGGGTTTCCGCCCGGCACTGCAGGGGGTTTCCGCCCGGCACTGCAGGGGGTTTCCGCCCGGCACTGGAAGGGGTTTCCGCCCGGCACTGCAGGGGGTTTCCGCCCGGCACTGCAAGGGGGTTTCCGCCCGGCACTGGAAGGGGTTTCCGCCCGGCACTGGAAGGGGTTTCCGCCCGGCACTGGAAGGGGTTTCCGCCCGGCACTGGAAGGGGTTTCCGCCCGGCACTGCAGGGGGTTTCCGCCCGGCACTGGAAGGTGTTTCCGCCCGGCACTGCAGGGGGTTTCCGCCCAGCACTGCAGGGGGTTTCCGCCCGGCACTGCAAGGGGGTTTCCGCCCAGCACTGGAAGGGGTTTCCGCCCGGCACTGGAAGGGGTTTCCGCCCGGCACTGCAGGGGGTTTCCGCCCGGCACTGCAAGGGGGTTTCCGCCCGGCACTGCAGGGGGTTTCCGCCCAGCGACACTGGAAGGGGTTTCCGCCCGGCACTGCAGGGGGTTTCCGCCCGGCACTGCAGGGGGTTTCCGCCCGGCACTGGAAGGGGTTTCCGCCCGGCACTGCAGGGGGTTTCCGCCCGGCACTGGAAGGGGGTTTCCGCCCGGCACTGCAGGGGGTTTCCGCCCGGCACTGGAAGGGGATTTCCGCCCGGCACTGGAAGGGGGTTTCCGCCCGGCACTGGAAGGGGATTTCCGCCCGGCACTGGAAGGGGATTTCCGCCCGGCACTGGAAGGGGTTTCCGCCCGGCACTGGAAGGGGATTTCCGCCCGGCACTGGAAGGGGATTTCCGCCCGGCACTGGAAGGGGATTTCCGCCCGGCACTGGAAGGGGGTTTCCGCCCGGCACTGGAAGGGGGTTTCCGCCCGGCACTGGAAGGGGTTTCCGCCCGGCACTGGAAGGGGTTTCCGCCTGGCACTGCAAGGGGTTTCCGCCCGGCACTGGAAGGGGTTTCCACCCAGCGGCACTGGGAGGGGGTTTCCACCCGGCACTGGCAGGGGGTTTCCACCCAGCGGCACTGCAGGGGGGTTTCCACCAGCGGCACTGCAGGGGGGTTTCCACCCAGCGGCACTGCAGGGGGGTTTCCACCCAGCGGCACTGCAGGGGGGTTTCCACCAGCGGCACTGCAGGGGGTTTCCGCTCGGCACTGCAAGGGGGTTTCCACCCAGCGGCACTGCAGGGGGGTTTCCACCCAGCGGCACTGCAGGGGGGTTTCCACCCAGCGGCTTTTCCATCCCACACTGGGTTATGGAGCCTGGAAGGTTGCTGTAAACCTTCCCAAGCCATTAGGGCTGATAAGCACTTCCCTGATAATCCTTTTTGTCTCCAGCTTGACCCTTGCAGGCTGCTCCATCTAGTGGGGTGGGCTTTGGGATGATCGCTCCCTCTTCAGAGGGGATTTCAGCGCTGTAGGAGGTCTGTGTCCCTTCCAAGGGGCTGTCAGGATGACTTCTTGTCTCCCTGCCTTTTACTTACTTAGATGGAGTACGAGTGGGGCGGCTCCTGAGGTAGCAAACTGAATGGCTCACAGGAGAGCCTCCTTTGTCTCGAAATGAAAACAATTGAGATCTTGCAGCCTATTAGTGCTGAAGAGCAGCCTCCTCTAAGCCCATTAGCTGTGGGATGAAAGCTGCATGTGCATGTCCAGCATGACTTGTTGCTAGGGGCAGAGGCTCTGAGCTCTCCACCGAGCCTGTGGCTTGGCTGGCAGATAAAACCGGAATGACCTCAAACTGCAGGCTCGAAATCCTCTTTGCTCCTCTGCTGGCAGCCTGAAAATGCTTCTGTGGGTGCCCCATGCTCTCTGGAGCTGCTTTCATTCCCTTTCCAGCTCAGCCAGTGACCAGGGAAGGAAGCCTCACTGCCTGTTGGGGTCAAGTCTGGGAGGGCAGCACTCCCTGCAGGCGCTGCTCTGATTCCACTGAGCCTGTGCAAACACTGTGCTTCCATGGGTCAGGGTTGTTGAGCTGCAGAGGTGGCCCAGGGGAACCTCATGAGGCTCAACAAGAGCAAGTTCTGCACCTGGACTGGAGCAATCCTCACTATCAATACAGACAGTCTGTGCCAGGGGAGGTTTAGGCTGCAGGTGAGGAGGAAGTTCATCCCAGCAAGAGAGATGAGCTGCCCAGGGAGGTGGTGGAGTCTCCATCCCTGGAGGTGTTCAAGAGGGGCTTGGATGTGGCACTGGGTGCCATGGTTGAGTTGTCAGGAGGTGTTGGGTGACAGCTTGGACTGGATGATCTTTGAGGTCTCTTCCAACCTTATTGATTCTATGATTCTAAATGGCCAGAGCCCAGCTGCAAGTGGCTGGATGGAAGCCCATGAGATGTGGGCTCAGGATCATCTGTCAGACTCTCTGTCTGTCCTCTTTGCATTGCTGCAGCAAAGGGCCAACTTCTCTGCAATCGTAGAAGGGGATGGGTTGGAAGAGACCTTCAAGACCATCTAGTTCCAGCCCCCCTAGCAGGTACTGGAAGGCCTTTCCCAGCTCTCCAGGAGCCTCTTCAGGTACTGCAAGGCTGCTCTGAGGTCTCCCTGCAGCCTTCACCTCCCCAGGCTGAACAGCCCCAGCTCTCCCAGCCTGGCCCCACAGAGGAGCTTCTCCAGCCCTCTGGTCATCTTCATGGCCTCTTTTAGACCCTCTCCAGCAGCTCCAGGTCCTTCTTGTGCTGGGTTGGGTTGGAGGAGACCTTCAAGATCACCTAGTTCCAATCCCCCCTAACAGGGACGCCTTCCACTAGACCAGGCTGCTGAAGGTCTTGTCCAGCCTGGCCTGGAACATCTCCATGGAGAGGGCAGCCACAACCATGGGCAGGGACAGCTCCCACCAGCCCCAGCTTGCTCAGGGCCTCATCCAGCCTGGCCTTGAACACCTCCAGGGAGGAGGCAGCCACAGCCTCCCTGGGCAGCCTGTGCCAGAGTCTCCCCAGCCTCACTGGAAAGAATTTCTTCCTCATCTCCACTCCCAATCTCTCCTCTCCCAGCTCAAAGCCATTGTTCCTCAGCCTAGCACTCCGTATCATTGTCCAGAGTCCCTCCCCAGCTCTCCTGGAGCCCTTCAGGTACTGGAAGGCTGCTCTGAGCTCTGCCTGGAGCCTTCTCCAGGCTGCACAGCCCCAACTCTCCCAGCCTGGCCCCACAGTGGTGGTATTGCAGCCTCTGAGCATCTCTGTGGCTTCCTCTGGAGCCTCTCCAGCAGCTCCAGGTCCTTGTGCTGGGGGCCCCAGAGCTGGAGGCAGTGCTGCAGGTGGGGGCTGAGCAGAGCAGAGCAGAGGGGCAGAATCCCCTCCCTGTGCTGCTGCTCTCCCTGCCCTGGCTGCAGCTCAGCACTCAGCTGGCTCTGGGCTGCCAGGGCCCAGTGCTGGCTGCTGGGCACTTTGTCACCACCTGACCCCCCCAAGGCCTTCTCCTGCAGGCTGCTTTTGAGCCACTCCTCACCACCCAGCCTCTTTAGATTTTTCCATTTAAAGATTGCCAGAATTGCTTGAGGAAATTGAGGAAGGTAGCTCCAGAGTTAAAATATGAGAGGCTGATTGTCCAGACTGCTGCTGCTGTTTGTACAGCTTGATGTGGTTGATGCAGCAGGTATCACAGCAGCCTTGAACAGGAGGCTTTTGTGGGCAGGGGAATTCATCTCAGCAGAAGCCTTCCCAGCCATGGTTGGAAATGCAAGGCAAGATCAATCTGTCTGCAGCCTGCAGAGCAGAGCTGCCAAACCTGCCACCTGTTACAGATTGTTAATGACCTCTTCTTTATTCAACAGAAGAAGGCAGCTGACTGCCTTCACTTGCCTGTGCTGAGACTTCCCCTCTCTCAGGCAGCCTGAGACATCAGGTGCCCAAGGGGAGCAGCTCTGGTGTCTTAATGAGGAGTGTAGGAAGCTGGTGATGAAGGCCATGAAATCTGCAGAGTGGCTTTCCTCCAGAGGCACAGAGACAGGAGCTGAGGGGAGCATGGTGGGGAAGTGCTCTTTAACATCTTTATTGATGATCTGGATGAGAGCATTGAGTCCATCAGCAGTAAATCTGCAGCTGACAGCAAGCTGGGGGCAGGAGTTGATCTGCTGGAGGGCAGAGAGGCTCTGCAGAGGGACCTGGCCAGGCTGGGCAGAGGGGCAGAGGCCAAGGGCAGGAGATTGAACACAGCCAAGTGCCAGGGGCTGCACATTGGCCACAGCAACCCCAGGCAGTGCCACAGGCTGGGGGCAGAGTGGCTGAGAGCAGCCAGGCAGAGAGGGACCTGGGGGTGCTGGTTGATGGTAGGCTGAACATGAGCCTGCAGTGTGCCCAGGCAGCCAAGAGGGCCAATGGCATCCTGGCCTGCATCAGGCAGAGTGTGGCCAGCAGGAGCAGGGAGGTCATTGTGCCCCTGTACACTGCACTGGTTAGGCCATACCTTGAGTCCTGTGTCCAGTTCTGGGTCCCTCAGGTTAGGAAAGATGTTGAGATGCTGGAAGGTGTCCAGAGAAGGGCAACAAAGCTGGGGAGGGGTTTGGAACACAGCCCTGTGAGGAGAGGCTGAGGGAGCTGGGGTTGCTTAGCCTGGAAAGGAGGAGACTCAGGGGTGACCTTATTGCTCTCTACAACTCCCTGCAGGGAGGTTGTAGCCAGGCAGAGGTTGGTCTCTTCTCCCAGGCCCCCAGCACCAGAACAAGAGGACACAGTCTCAGGCTGCACCAGGGGAGGTTTAGGCTGGAGGGGAGGAAGAAGTTCTACACAGAGAGAGCCCATTGGAATGTGCTGCCTGGGGAGGTGGTGGAGTCCCCATCACTGGAGGTATTTAGGAGAAGACTTGATGGGGTGCTTGGTGCCATGGGTTAGTTGTTTAGGTGGGTTGGATTGGTTGACCGGTTGGACTCGATGATCTTGGAGGTCTCTTCCAACCTGGTCTATTCTATGTATTCTATGAATTAGCTCCTCTGGATGCTCTCACTGGGAGAGGCTGTGTTGCACAGGGTACACCAGATCTGGGCTAGGATGTGTCTGAGAGGGAGACAGCTTTGAGTGCCTTGGAGCTTGGAGGACAGGACAGTGGAAGAGGCTGTGTTGCACAGGGCAAACCAGATCTGGGCTAGGATGTGTCTGAGAGGGAGACAGCTTTGAGTGCACTGAAGCCTGGAGGACAGGACAGTGGAAGAGGCTGTGCTGCACAGGGCAAACCAGATCTGGGCTGGGATGTGTCTGAGAGGGAGACAGCTTTGAGTGCCTTGGAGCCTGGAGGACAGGACAGTGGAAGAGGCTGTGTTGCACAGGGCAAACCAGATCTGGGCCAGGATGTGTCTGAGAGGGAGACAGCTTTGAGTGCCTTGGAGCCTGGAGGACAGGACAGTGGAAGAGGCTGTGTTGCACAGGGCAAACCAGATCTGGGCTAGCATGTGTCTGAGAGGGAGACAGCTTTGAGTGCCTTGGAGCCTGGAGGACAGGACTTAGTGGAGGAGGCTCTCTGCAGCAGTAGGAGAGGGATTCACCCAAGACTCCTTTCAGCAGCCTGTTTTCAGAGGGGATTTAGGAGATGTGGAGCATATCAGATTGCAACATCTGCTTAAGGGCAAGTGCCTTCCTCAGAGCCTGCAGAAGATGTGTGTGCTGGGGTCTGGGGTTTTTTGCTGCTGACAAGCTAAGTGTCTGGCTTAAGAGCCTTAGAGTGGCAGTGGTTTGGGAGCTCCCCACTCACTGAGATCCTTTTTCCTGTGCTCTTCAGTGAATCAGCACTCTTGTTTCCCCTCCAGGAGCACAGTGGATGCTTCCTGTGTCATTCCTTCACCTGCTGTGCATGTGGAAAATGCTTCTAGATGAGTAAATGCTACTCAAGCTCTAGGTCATTCATGTGGTGGCCAGGCTGAAGCTCTCTGGTGGTGTAGAAGAGAATGTAGAAGGTGGGAAGGGGCTAGAAAGGGTGAAAGCAGTGGGAAAGGATGCAGAAGAGCAAAGGAGAAGGCTGTGCTTTGTTAGGTAGGCAGGAGGGAACAGGTTGCCCAGGGAGATGGTTGTGGCCCATGCCTGGAGATACTCCCAAAGGCCTGCAGGGACAGCCCCAGGGGCAATGGCTTCAAACTACAGCAGAGCAGATGGAGACTGGATGTGAGGGACAAGTTGTGCCCCAGGAGGCTGCTGGAACACTGCAAGAGGTTGCCCAGGGAGGTGGTTGAGGCCTCATCCCTGGAGCTGTTCAATGAGCTGCCCAGGGAGGTGGTGGAGTCCCCATCCCTGGAGGTGTTCAAGAGGGGCTTGGATGTGGCACTTGGAGCCATGGTTTAGTTGTCAGGAGGTGCTGGGTGACAGCTTGGACTGGATGATCTTTAAGGGCTTGTCCAACCTTATTGATTGATTCTATAAGGTCATGCTGAGCAGGGCTTTGGGCAACCTGAGCTCGTTGAGGATGTCCCTGCTGCCTGCAGGGGAGCTGGACTTGGATGAGCTGTGGAGTTCATCCCAAACCATTCTGTGAGCAATGGAAGCAGCACAGAAGTTGCAGTCCTTAAACCAAATCACAACAATCACTGCTTTTGTTTGCTGTCCTGCCCTCAGCAGGCTTTGAAGGAGCCCTCTTAAAGCAGCCTTGAGGCAAGGGCTTAAGTGTGAGGCCGGAATTCAGGAGCTTGCCTGGCTGTCTTTTGGCTGAGACAAAACAGTGGGGCAGTTTGCACCGGGAATTCCCCCCCTGAGACCTCCCTTCCCTGCTTCTCACCAGGCCCTAAGCACTACCTTGGGCTTCCCATGGTGCTTCCAGCCCCCAGCTGTGCTCAGACATGGCTGGAAGCATGCCAGGAAATGCAGCCCCAGCTGGGGAGGCTCCAAAGGAAACACTGCAGCTCGCTGGGCTCTGCCAGGTTTGCCATCTTTGCCCTGGGGGTTCACTCGCAGTGAAAGGAGCATCTGAAGAAAACAAACATTGCTCCAGGGGTGGGGGGAACATGAGAGCTGCCTTCCAGAGCCTGGAGGGATCCTGCAGGAAGGCTGCAGAGGGACTGTCACAGTACAGTAGAGGTTGGAAGGGATCCCTCCAGAGATCAGCCAGCCCAACCCCCCTGCCAGAGCAGGGGCACCCAGGGTAGGTCACACAGGAGCACATCCAGGTGGGGCTGCAAAGGCTCCAGAGCAGAGACTCCACAACCTCTGGGCAGCCTGCCCCAGGGCTCCAGCAGCCTCACACCAAACAAGTTTCTCCTCCTGTTGAGGTGAAACCTTTTCTGTTCAAGCTTGTACCTGGTGTTCCTTGGCTTATCACTGCACAGCACCCAACAGAGTTTGGCCTCCTCCCCTCTACCCCCAGCCCTCAGCTCTTGAGAGGCATTGATCAGATCCCTCTCAGCCTTCTCCTCTCCAGGCTAACCACCCCCAGGGCTCTCAGCCTCTCTGCACAGGGGAGATGCTCAGGTCTCCTCCTCCTGGCTCTCCCTTGGGCTCTCCCCAGCAGCTCTCTGTCTCTCTGCACCTGGGGAGCCCAGAGCTGGGCACAGCATTCCAGAGGGGTGTCTGGAGACAGGACAAGGGGGAATGGTTTATGAGGGAGAGCAGGGTTAGACTGGAGCTTAGGAATAAGTGCTTCAATACAAGGGTGGTGAGACTGGCACAGGTTACTCAGGGAGGTTGTGGATGTCTCCTTCCTGGAGGTGTTGAAGGCCAGGCTGGATGAACAACCAAGTCTGGTTGAGAGGTGTCCCTGGCCACAGCAGGGGGGTTGGAGGAGCTGACCTCTAGGGTCCCCTCCACCCTCAGCCCTTCTGTGGTTCTGTGGTTCAGCAGACACTGATGTGCCTCTGCAAATGCTGCAAGCTTCAGGGGCTGTCTCTCTTGCAGCAGAGCAGAGTCCAGGCTGCTGAGAGCAGAGCTCTGCTAGGAGCTCTTTATTCCTGGTAGCTGGAGGGAAGGCCTCTTCTCAACACCCACCCCAGGCAGGCAGCAGGCCAGTGGCCAGGGCATTGCTGGGTTTGCCAGAAGCCTTGCAGCCTTGTTGCTCTTCACCTGCTGTGTGAACTTGGTCTTGCACTCCCCTCCTGCATCCTCTGCTTTGGTAAGGTCTGTCCTGCAGGCTGTGCAGCTCTTCATGCTCCTTTGTGGTTTGATAGCTGATCCAAAATAGCAGCCTGGAATCTAAACTCTTCATGTTAATGTGGTGTGGAAGAGAGCAGCTGCTGCAGTGCAGTTAATACTGGTGGTCTGCAGTCACCCTGAATCCATTTTTACCCCAGACTGTCTGGCATTCTGTGAGATCCACCCCCAGGAGCTCTGCAGGAGGCTTCTCACTGCCTCATGGAAAAGCAAACCAAGGTACTTAAGTATGAAAGCATAGCAGAATCTGTGCTGAACCCAAGCAGGCTCAGGTATTTTTGCTGTGCCTTTGCAGAGCCTTGACAGGGAGAAGTGCAGAGTCCTGCAGCTGGGCAGGAAGAATCACAGAGGTTGGAATCAATAAGGTTGGAAAAGACCTCAGAGATCATCAAGGCCAAGCTGTCACCCAGCACCTCCTGACAGCTAAACCATGGCTCCAAGTGCCACATCCAAGCCCCTCTTGAACACCTCCAGGGATGGGGACTCCACCACCTCCCTGGGCAGCTCATCCCAGTGGCCAATTCCTCTTGCTGGGAAGAACTTTCTCCTCACCTCCAGCCTAAACCTCCCCTGGCACAGCTTGAAACTGTGTCCTCTTGTTCTGCTGCTGGGGGCCTGGGAGAAGAGCCCAACCCCCAGCTGGCTGCAACCTCCCTGCAGGGAGTTGGAGAGAGCAAGAAGGTCTCCCCTGAGCCTCCTCTCCTGCAGGCTAAGCAACCCCAGCTCCCTCAGCCTCTCCTCACAGGGCTGTGCCCCAGACCCCTCCCCAGCTTTGTTGCCCTTCTCTGGACACCTTCCAGCAGCTCAACCTCTTTCCTAACCTGAGGGGCCCAGAACTGGACACAGTGAGTGGCAAGAGGGATGGGGCTGGGCACAAACTGGAACCCAGGAGGCTCCACCTCAGCATGAGGAGAAACTTCTTTGGCGTGAGGCTGCTGGAGCCCTGCAGCAGGCTGCCCTGGCAGGTTGTGGAGTCTCCTCTGGAGACATTCAAAAGCCATCTGTACACTGCAGTCCTGCAGCTCTGGGTGACTCTGCTTTAGCAGGGGGGGTTGGCCTGGATGCTCCCCAGAGGTCCTTTCTGCCCCCCACCACGCAGGGATTCTGTGGGTCAGGGCCCCATGTTGCCTCCCTCTCCCTCTCTGTATCTCTTCTTCCCTGCTGGCAGCATGGGTTTCCAGTCCTTTGTTGTGGCCAGGGGAATATGAATCTCCTCCAGTCTGTAGTCTTGGGCTGAGATCATTTGACAGCAGTCTTGAGTGCTCTGCAGAGTGTGAAGCCATGTGAAGCTCTCCAGTGAGGCAACATTTGCATGCACTGATACTCAGGCCAGAGCACACTTCCTCTGGAAACCACCTTCATCTTTTCCTTCCCAAACTGGCTGCCCTGGTAGGTGTCTGAGACTGCAGCAGGGATTTTTCACTTGGGTGTTCCCCTGGAACAGGATGCTCAAGGGTGAAAAACCCAGAGCTTTAACTTAGGAACTCCTTCATCTCTCTCACAGTCTGTGCTCTTTGCATTATCAAAGCTGAGAAGATTCCTAGAACAGGCCCATAGATTGATTTGGGTTGGAAGGGACCTTAGAGCTCACCTAGTTCCAACCCTTCTGCCATGCACAGGGGCACATCCCATGGGCCCAGGCTGCTCCTCATCCAACCTGGTCTTGAACACCTCCAGGGAAGAGGCAGCCACAATCTCCCCAAGGCTGAAATTAAACTGTGGGGGACAGAAGGACCTCAGACCTCCAGTGGAACTGCTTGTAAAACATTGGAAGGTGCTGACCTAAGACCTCTCCCCTGGGCCAGATGCTGCACCTTGAGGAGCCAGAAAGACAGCTGAGTAAAGGCAGCAACACTGAGCTGAGGGCTGGGGTCTGTACCAACACTGACATGGGGCTGGGGTCTGTACCAACACTGAGCTGAGGGCTGGGGTCTGTACCAACACTGAGCTGAGGGCTGGGGTCTGTACCAACACTGAGCTGAGGGCTGGGGTCTGTACCAACACTGACATGGGGCTGGGGTCTGTACCAACACTGAGCTGAGGGCTGGGGTCTGTACCAACACTGACATGGGGCTGGGTTCTGTACCAACACTGAGCTGAGGGCTGGGTCTGTACCAACACTGACATGGGCTGGGGGTCTGTACCAACACTGACATGGGGCTGGGGTCTGTACCAACACTGAGCTGAGGGCTGGGGTCTGTACCAACACTGACATGGGCTGGGGTCTGTACCAACACTGAGCTGAGGGCTGGGGTCTGTACCACACTGAGCTGAGGGCTGGGGTCTGTACCAACCTGACATGGGGCTGGGGTCTGTACCAACACTGAGCTGAGGGCTGGGGTCTGTACCACACTGACATGGGGCTGGGTCTGTACCAACACTGAGCTGAGGGCTGGGGTCTGTACCAACACTGACCTGGGGCTGGGGTCTGTACCAACACTGAACCTGGGGCTGGGGTCTTTACCAACACTGAGCATGAGGGCTGGGTGCTGTACCAACACTGAGCTGAGGGTCTGGGGTCTGTACCAACACTGAGCATGAGGGCTGGGGTCTGTACAACACTGACATGAGGGCTAGGGGTCTGTACCAAAACTGACTCGAGGGCTGGGGTCTGATACCCCTGCAGTGAGGGCTGGGGTCTGTACCAACACTGACATGAGGGCTGGGGTCCTGTACCAACCACTGACATGGGGCTGGGGTCTGTACCAACCACTGAGCTGATTGGCTGGGGTCTGTACCAACCATGACCTGAGGGCTGGGGGTCTGTACCAACACTGAGCCTGAAGGGCTGGGGTCTGATACACCACACTGAGCTGAGGCTGGGGTCTGTACCAACACTGAGCTGAGGCTGGGGCTGTACCAACACTGACATGGGGCTGGGTCGTTACCAACACTGAGCTGAGGGCTGGGTCTGTACCAGCACTGAGCTGGGCTGGGGTCTGTACCAACACTGACATGGGGCTGGGGTCCTTGTACCAACACTGAGCTGAGGGCTGGGGTCCTGTACCAGCACTGACATGGGGCTGGGGTCTGTACAACACTGAGCTGAGGCTGGGATCTGTACCAACACTGACATGGGGCTGGGGTCTGTACCAACACTGAGCTGAGGGCTGGGGTCTGTACCAACACTGAGCTGAGGGCTGGGATCTGTACCAACACTGACATGGGGCTGGGGTCTGTACCAACATTGACATGGGGCTGGGGTCTGTACCAACACTGAGCTGAGGGCTGGGGTCAGTACCAACACTGAGCTGAGGGCTGGGATCTGTACCAACACTGAGCTGAGGGCTGGGGTCTGTACCAACACTGAGCTGAGGGCTGGGGTCTGTACCAACACTGACATGGGGCTGGGGTCTGTACCAACACTGAGCTGGGGCTGGGGTCTGTACCAACACTGAGCTGAGGGCTGGGGTCTGTACCAACACTGACATGGGGCTGGGGTCTGTACCAACACTGAGCTGAGGGCTGGGGTCTGTACCAACACTGACATGGGGCTGGGGTCTGTACCAACACTGAGCTGAGGGCTGGGGTCTGTACCAACACTGACATGGGGCTGGGGTCTGTACCAACACTGACATGGGGCTGGGGTCTGTACCAACACTGAGCATGAGGGCTGGGGTCTGTACCAACACTGAGCTGAGGGCTGGGGTCTGTACCTAACACTGACATGGGGGCTGGGGTCTGTACCAACACTGAGCTGAGGGCTGGGGTCTGTACCAACACTGACATGGGGCTGGGGTCTGTACCAACACTGACATGGGGCTGGGGTCTGTACCAACACTGAGCTGAGGGCTGGGGTCTGTACCAACACTGAGCTGGGGCTGGGGTCTGTACCAACACTGACCTGAGGGCTGGGGTCTGTACCAACACTGACATGGGGCTGGGGTCTGTACTAACACTGAGCTGAGGGCTGGGGTCTGTACCAGCACTGACATGGGTCTGGGGTCTGTACCAACACTGACATGGGGCTGGGGTCTGTACCAACACTGAGCTGAGGGCTGGGGTCTGTACCAACACTGACATGGGGCTGGGGTCTGTACCAACACTGAGCTGAGGGCTGGGGTCTGTACCAACACTGACATGGGGCTGGGGTCTGTACCAACACTGAGCTGAGGGCTGGGGTCTGTACCAACACTGAGCTGAGGGCTGGGGTCTGTACCAACACTGACATGGGGCTGGGGTCTGTACCAACACTGACATGGGGCTGGGGTCTGTACCAACACTGAGCTGAGGGCTGGGGTCTGTACCAACACTGACATGGGGCTGGGGTCTGTACCAACACTGAGCTGAGGGCTGGGGTCTGTACCAACACTGACATGGGGCTGGGGTCTGTACCAACACTGAGCTGAGGGCTGGGGTCTGTACCAACACTGACCTGAGGGCTGGGGTCTGTACCAACACTGAGCTGAGGGCTGGGGTCTGTACCAACACTGACATGGGGCTGGGGTCTGTACCAACACTGACCTGAGGGCTGGGGTCTGTACCAACACTGACATGGGGCTGGGGTCTGTACCAACACTGAGCTGGGGCTGGGGTCTGTACCAACACTGACCTGAGGGCTGGGGTCTGTACCAACACTGAGCTGAGGGCTGGGGTCTGTACCAACACTGACATGGGGCTGGGGTCTGTACCAACACTGAGCTGAGGGCTGGGGTCTGTACCAACACTGACCTGGGGCTGGGGTCTGTACCAGCACTGAGCTGGGGCTGGGGTCTGTACCAACACTGACCTGGGGCTGGGGTCTGTACCAACACTGACCTGAGGGCTGGGGTCTGTACCAACACTGACCTGGGGCTGGGGTCTGTACCAACACTGACCTGAGGGCTGGGGTCTGTACCAACACTGACCTGGGGCTGGGGTCTGTACCAACACTGAGCTGGGGCTGGGGTCTGTACCAACACTGAGCTGAGGGCTGGGGTCTGTACCAACACTGACATGGGGCTGGGGTCTGTACCAGCACTGAGCTGAGGGCTGGGGTCTGTACCTACACTGACATGGGGCTGGGGTCTGTACCAACACTGAGCTGAGGGCTGGGGTCTGTACCAACACTGACCTGGGGCTGGGGTCTGTACCAACACTGACCTGAGGGCTGGGGTCTGTACCAACACTGACCTGGGGCTGGGGTCTGTACCAACACTGAGCTGAGGGCTGGGGTCTGTACCAACACTGACCTGGGGCTGGGGTCTGTACCAACACTGACCTGAGGGCTGGGGTCTGTACCAACACTGACATGGGGCTGGGGTCTGTACCAACACTGAGCTGAGGGCTGGGGTCTGTACCAACACTGACCTGGGGCTGGGGTCTGTACCAACACTGACCTGGGGCTGGGGTCTGTACCAACACTGAGCTGGGGCTGGGGTCTGTACCAACACTGAGCTGAGGGCTGGGGTCTGTACCAACACTGACATGGGGCTGGGGTCTGTACCAGCACTGAGCTGAGGGCTGGGGTCTGTACCTACACTGACATGGGGCTGGGGTCTGTACCAACACTGAGCTGAGGGCTGGGGTCTGTACCAACACTGACCTGGGGCTGGGGTCTGTACCAACACTGACCTGAGGGCTGGGGTCTGTACCAACACTGACCTGGGGCTGGGGTCTGTACCAACACTGAGCTGAGGGCTGGGGTCTGTACCAACACTGACCTGGGGCTGGGGTCTGTACCAACACTGACCTGAGGGCTGGGGTCTGTACCAACACTGACATGGGGCTGGGGTCTGTACCAACACTGAGCTGAGGGCTGGGGTCTGTACCAACACTGACATGGGGCTGGGGTCTGTACCAACACTGAGCTGAGGGCAAGAGGCAGCTGGGGGCACGAGGGGCCAGAGGGGGTTGGTGGCAGGACAGAGCTGTCCCTGGCTGTCCGTGTGCTGATGTGAGACGCTGCCAGCTGCTGAGGAGCTGAGCCAAGGGACTCTCCAGGGAGCTGAGCCCCGCTGTGGGGACAGCCACAGCACAGCCAGGGGGATGTGGTGCTGTGTGGTGAGGGCAGGCAGCACGGGCGTGACAGCAGACCAGACGGGAAGTGAAAGGGCTGCAGGCGCTCTTGTAGGCTTTCCCCCCTGCTCTGGGGCACCCAGGTGGTTGCTGCAGAGGCTGTTCTTCCTTTAACCCCCTCAGGAATGTGTGTAGAGAGATACTGCAGGGAGTCAGAGAGTGGTTTGGGTTGGAAAAGCCCTCCAACATCACCCAGTCCAGCCAGCAACCCAGCCCCACCATGGCCACCAAACCATGGCCCCAGGTGCCATGGCCATAGGTTTCCTGAACACCTCCAGCCATGGGGACTCCACCACCTCCCTGGGCAGCCTCTGCCAATCTCTGACCACTCTGGCACCAAAGAGGTTTTGCCTCATCTCCAACCTGAACCTCCCCTGGCACAAGTTCATTTCCTCTCCTCCTATCCCCTGAGGCTAGGGAGCAGAGCCCAGCCCCCCCCCCCCCCCCCCCCCCCAGCTGCAGCCTCCTCTCAGGGAGCTGCAGAGAGCAAGGAGGTCTCCCTCAGCCTCCTCTGCTCCACACTCCCCACCCCCATGACCGCACAGTTCTTGAACCCCTCCAGGGATGGGGACTCCACCACCTCCCTGGGCAGCCTCTGCCAATCCCTGACCACTCTCCAACCTCAGCCTCCCCTGGCACAACTTCAGGCCATTGCCTCTCCTTCTATCACCTGAGACTGGGGAGCAGAGCCCAGCCCCCACCTCACTGCAGCCTCCTTTCAGGGACTTGTAGAGAGCAATGAGGTCTCCCTCAGCCTCCTCTCCTCTAAACACCCCCAGCTCCCTCAGCTGCTCTTCCCCAGACCCTTCCCCACCTTTCCTGCCCTTCCCTGGCCCTGCTCCAGCTCCTCAAGCTCCTTCTGGCAGCCAGGAGCCCAAAGCTGAGCCCAGCCCTCAAGCTCTGGCCTCCCCAGTGCTGAGCCCAGGGGCACAATCCCTGCCCTGCTCCTGCTGCCCACACCACTGCTGCTCCAGCCCAGGCTGCTGGTGGCCTTCTTGCCCCCCTGGGCACACTGCTGCCTCATGTCCAGCTGGCTGCCACCCAGCACCCCCAGGGCCTTTTGTGCTGGGCAGCTTTCCAGCCCCTCTACCCCCAGCCTCCAGCGCTGCAGGGGGTGGTTGTGACCCAAGTGGCAGGAGCTGGCACTTGGCCTTGTTAAACTTCATGTGCAGCTGATCTTGGCCTATTGATCTCACGTACTGTTGGTTCCAATATCAGTTCTGAATACAGACAGCACAAAAATAAACCCCAGCATGGAGCAGGTTGTGTTGGCAGGGAGCAGGTTCTGCTGCCAGACCACAGCAGGGCTCTGGTTGCTGTCTGGGTTCCCTTCGTGTGAACTGCCAGGTGTAGCTTTTGAGCTTCACATTTCAGCTGACAAACCAGGCTGCATCTAGGACCTGAAGGCACTGGGGTGATCAATATGATAATTGCTCTGTTCTCCCCTCCTCCAAAACCTGCCATTAACTCCCTGAAAAGTAAACACTGGAAGGGTTTTGCATCAAAGCAGGAGGAAGCATCACGTCCTAATGAGGCTGCAGCTTGTCTGCTGCTAATGAGCTGACAGCAAGCTGAGTGCAGCTCTCATTTGCTGCCTCGTAAATGGATTCTGGTTTACAGTGCTGTGGGCTAAGTCTCCTTAATTTCATATTTTTGCTTAATTGAACAGCAAGATTTATAATTAGCTTCAATATGTTGTTTGCCTTGGCTGACACAAGCTCCCCAGCCAGAGAAGCTTACTCCAGGGTGAAGGCTCTGAGCTGCTCACAGAATCAGAGAATCAAGAAGGTTGGAAGAGAGCTCAGAGCTCAGCAAGGCCAAGCTGGCACCCAGCACCTCCTGACAGCTAAACCATGGCTCCAAGTGCCACATCCAAGCCCCTCTTGAACACCTCCAGGCATGGGGACTCCACCACCTCCCTGGGCAGCTCATCCCAGTGGCCAATTCCTCTTGCTGGGAAGAACTTTCTCCTTACCTCCAGCCTGAACCTTCCCTGGCACAGCTTGAGACTGTGTCCTCTTGTTCTGGTGCTGGGGGCCTGGGAGAAGAGACCAACCCCCAGCTGGCTGCAACCTCCCTGCAGGGAGTTGGAGAGAGCAAGAAGGTCTCCCCTGAGCCTCTGAGTGCTTTATCATGTCTCTAAACCCTCCTCCTTCCTAGCTCACTGCTTCTTTCCTCAGTGGACACAACAAATGTGGCTTCTCCAGGCTAAGCAACCCCAGCTCCCCTCAGCCTCTCCTCACAGGGCTGTGCCCCAGACCCCTCCCCAGCCTTGTGCTCCCGACCCCTCCTCAGCCTCATTGCCTTTCTCTGGATACATTCAAGTGCCTCAACCCCCACCTCACGGCAGCCTCCTTTCAGGGAGCTGCAGAGAGCAAGGAGGTCTCCCTTCATGCTTCTCCTCTCCACACTAACCAACCCCAGCTCCCTCAGCCATTCCTCAGACAGTTTCATTCCTCCCCAGCTTTGTTGCCCTTCTCTGGACACCTTCCAGCATCTCAACATCTTTCCTAACCTGAGAAGCCCAGAACTGGACACAGGACTCAAGGTGTGGCCTAACCAATATCAACACAGAGATAATGTCAGGACCTCAAATTCTACCTATTTGCCAGGCAGGAAGGCTCCACAGAGGGATCTCAACAGGCTGCATCAATGGCCTGAGGCCAGTGGTGTGAGGGTTATAAGGGCCTAGTGCTGGGTCCTGTACTTGGGTCACAAGAACCCTCTCCAGTGCTCCAGGCTTGGGGCAGGGTGGGTGGAAACTGCCTGGCAGGAAAGGACCTGGGAGTGCTGGTTGGCAGCCAGCTGGACATGAGCCATGGTGTGCCCAGGTGGCCAAGAAGCCCTCATGGAAAGAACCTCCCCAGCTCTCCTGGGTGTCCCCTTCAGGCCATGGGCAGGGACACCTCCCACCAGCCCAGGCTGCTCAAGGACTCATCCAGCCTGGCTTTCAACATCTCCAGGCAGGAGGCAGCCACAGCCTCCCTGGGCAGCCTGTGCCAGAGTCTCCCCAGCCTCACTCTCCACAGTTTCTTTCTCATCTCCACTCTCAGTCTCTCCTCTCCCAGCTCAAAGCCATTGTTCCTCATCCTGGCACTCCCAGCCCTTGTCCAAAGTCCCTCCCCAGCTCTCCAGGAGCCTCTTCAGGTACTGGAAGGCTGCTCTGAGGTCTCCCTGCAGCCTTCTCTTCCCCAGGCTGCACAGCCCCAACTCTCCCAGCCTGGCCCCACAGGGGAGGTTCTGCAGCCTCTGGTCATCTTCATGGCCTCCTCTGGAGCCTCTCCAGCAGCTCCAGGTCCTTCCTGTGCTGGGTTGGGTTGGAAGAGGCCTTCAAGATCACCTAGTTCCAACCCACCCTAACAGGGACACCTTCCACTAGACCAGGCTGCTGAAGGTCTTGTCCAGCCTGGCCTGGAACATCTCCATGGAGGGGGCAGCCACAGCTTCCCTGGGCAGCCTGTGCCAGAGTCTCCCCAGCCTCACTCTCAAGGATCTCTTCCTCCTCTCCACTCTCAGTCTCTCCTCTCCCAGCTCCAAGCCATTGTTCCTCAGCCTGGCACTCCCAGCCCTTGTCCAGAGTCCCTCCCCAGCTCTCCTGGAGCCCCTTCAGGTACTGGAAGGCTGCTCTGAGGTCTGCCTGGAGCCTTCTCTTCCCCAGGCTGCACAGCCCCAGCTCTCCCAGCCTGGCCCCACAGGGGATGTTCTGCAGCCCTCTGCTCATCTTTGTTGCCTGCTGTGGTCTGTTTCCAGTAGGTCCTCCTTGTGCTGTGGGCCCCAGAGCTGGAGGCAGTGCTGCAGGTGGGGGCTGAGCAGAGCAGAGCAGAGGGGCAGAACCCTTTCCCTGTCCTGATGTAAAGAATTTCTTCCAAACCCCCCCCCCCCAACCCCCAAAAGCCCTGAAAGAAGCAGCATTGGTTGACCACTTTGACTGGCATGGTTTTACTGGGTTGTGTTTCAGTTCTGTCCTCTTCTTTTTTCCACAGGGTGCCATCTTCCTGCCTGGCAACAGAGTGCTTGAGCATCCCTGCAATGAGGAAAGCCCAGGGAAGTTCCTTTTTGAAGTTGTCCCAGGTAGGATTTTTAACCCCTTGGCATGTGAAAAGCCAAAAAGCCTTTGAAGGGTTTGTGCTGGGTGACCAAATTGGCCACATCTGTTTCTGCTGCAGCAGGAGCTGAAGGTGCTGAATGATTCCATTTCACGAGGGGGGCAAAAAAAAGGGAAGGGGAAAAAAAAAGCCAAAGGTTAATTTGTTCATTCCCTGTTCCCTCAGAATCTTTGCAGTCTCCTCCAGGCTGGGTAGGAAAACCTCTGGGAGTGTTTTGGGTGGCAGTGGGAAGCGGGGGGCTGCATGGGGACAGCACCAAGAGTGCTTGGGAGCCACTTCAGAGGGCATTGGAGGCCAGGAAGCAGTGGGTCCTTGTGGTAGAAATGGGATCACTTGGGCTTGGTGACATCAGTATCATCACTTAAAGAATGCTCCCTGGGTCTTCCCAGCAAGAGGAATTGGCCACTGGAATGTGCTCCATGGTGGTGGAGTCACCATCCCTGGAGGTGTCCAAAACAGGCTTGGCTGTGGCACTTGGAGCCAGGGTTTAGTTGCCAGGAGATCTTGGGTGACAGGTTGGACTGGATGAGCTCTGAGGTCTTTTCCAACCTGGTTGATTCTGTGATTGGCAGAGGCTGCCCAGGGAGGTGGTGGAGTCCCCAGCCCTGGAGGTGTCCAAAACAGGCTTGGCTGTGGCACTTGGAGCCATGCTTTACTGAGTCATGAGGTGTTGGGTGATAGGTTGCACTTGATGAGCTCTGAGGTCTTTTCCAACCTCATTGATTCTGTGACCCTGTCAGCTGAGTGCTGCTCCTGAGGGTGTCTGTTGCTAATGGGATTTACTGCCTTAGAGACTGTGGCCTGCTTCAGAGCCTGGTGGACAGAGCTCATAACAACAGCAAGCACTGCTGCCTTGAGAGCCTGGGCTGCTTTCTGGCTGTGCTTTTCAGGCTGGGGTTGCTTGGGCTTTGTTCCTGGCCTGCAGCAGGCAGAGTGTGGCCAGCAGGAGCAGGGAGGTCATTGTGCCCTGTGCTCAGCACTGCTGAGGCCACAGCTTGAGTCCTGTGTCCAGCTCTGGGCTCCTGAGGGTAGGAAAGAGGTTGAGCTGCTGGAAGGTGTCCAGAGAAGGGCAACAAAGCTGGGGAGGGGTCTGGGGCACAAGGCTGGGGAGGGGTCTGGGGCACAGCCCTGTGAGGAGAGGCTGAGGGAGCTGGGGTTGCTTAGCCTGCAGAAGAGGAGGCTCAGGGGAGACCTTCTTGCTCTCTCCAACTCCCTGCAGGGAGGCTGTAGCCAGCTGGGGGTTGGTCTCTTCTCCCAGGCCCCCAGCACCAGAACAAGAGGACACAGTCTCAAGCTGTGCCAGGGGAGGTTTGTGCCAGAGTGGTCAGGGACTGGCAGAGGCTGCCAGGGAGGTGGTGCAGTCCCCATCCCTGGAGGTGTTCACACAAGCCGTGGCCATGGCACTTGGGGCCGTGGCTTGTGGCCATGGTGGGGGTGGGTTCCTGGTTGGACTGAGGGCTTTTCCAACTGCAACAATTCCATGAAATAAGCAGTTCTAATGGCAGGGGCAGCAGGGACAAGTCCTCTTTCTGTCAGTGAGCCTGTGGGCAGGCTGAGAACTCGTGTGTGTGTGTGTTTGTTGGTTGGTAATACATGCAGATCATCTGGGGAATGTCTGTGGGAGGAGGGTTGCACTGTGGCACTGATTGCCTGTGCACAGCCAGGCTCTGGGGATGAGTGAAAGAAATGTGTGTGTGTGTGTGTGGAGGCCAGCATCTTGCAGTTGTGATGCTGCAATTAAAAGCAAGATGCCTTTGATTTGCATTTTGAACACATTCTGTTCATTCCTTCAGTCAGGACACGGTTTAATGCTTTACATTGTTCATTTCTCCCCTCCCTCTTTTTGCTGTGCTGATGAAGTTAATTTCCAGGAGCTAAGCCCTTCTCCTGCACAGCATGGGGCCCCTGCTATGCTTCTGTGGAGGAGTTTGCCGTGCTGGAGTTGGTGTGACCAGGAGCTGCTGTGGTCATTGGCAGCTTCTCCTGCACTCAGAGTGTTTCATACTCACAGAGTCACTCAGTTGTCAGGGTTGGAAGGGAGCTCAAGGCTCAGCCAGCCCCAGCCCCCTGCCATGGGCAGGGACACCTCACACCACAGCAGGTTGCTCACAGCCACCTCCAGCCTGGCTGCAAACACCTCCAGCCAGGAGGTTTCCACCACCTCCCTGGGCAGCCTGGGCCAGGCTCTCACCACCCTCCTGGCCAACAACTTCTTCCTCACAGCCAATCTCCAGCTCCCCACTTCTAGCTCTGCTCCATCCCCCTTAGTCTATCCCTCCCTCACCCCCTCCAAAGTCCCTCCCCAGCTTGCTTGCAGCCCCCTGCAGCTCCTGCAAGGCCACCAGAAGGTCTCCTGGGAGCCTTCTCTTCTCCAGCCTGAGCAACCCCAACTCTCTCAGGCTGTCTCCACAGGAGAGGAGCTCAACAGAAACCAGCAGGTGGTTAGAATAAATACATTTGTAAGGGGGCAGTGTGCCCAGAGAGCAGAGTTGGATGATTAGGTTTGGCTGTGGGCTTTTTCCTCCTGATTTTTACTGGTATTATTTAGAATATGAAACCTCATTCTGAGTATTTGTTCCTTTCTAGAGGAGACCTAAGGGTTTGATCCTGGTATGCAGAACATAGAATCACAGAATGGTTTGGTTTGGGAGGGACCTTAAGCACCAGCTAGTTCCAACCCCTTGCCATGGGCCTGGACACCTCCCACTGGAGCAGCTTGCTCAAGGGCCCATCCAGCCTGGCTTTCAACACTTCCAGGCTTGGAGCCTCCACTGCTTCTCTGGGCAACCTCTTCCAGTGCATCACCACCCTCATGGGGGAAGAATGTTTTCCTAATGCCTAACTGGCCATTGGAATGAGCTGCCCAGGGAGGTGGTGGAGTCCCCATCCCTGGAGGTGTTTAGGAAGAGCCTGGCTGAGGCCCTTGGTGCCATGGTTGAGTTGATCAGATGGTGCTGGGGGAGAGGTTGGACTGGATGAGCTCAAAGGTCTTTTCCAACCTGGTCTGTTCCATTCCATTCCATTCCATTCCATTCCATTCCATTCCATTCCATTCCTCTCCTCTCCTCTCTGAACCTCTCCTCTCCTCTCCTCTCCTCTCCTCTCCTCTCCGAACCTCTCCGAACCTCTCCGAACCTCTCCTCTCCTCTCCGAACCTCTCCTCTCCGAACCTCTCCTCTCCGAACCTCTCCGAACCTCTCCGAACCTCTCCTCTCCGAACCTCTCCTCCCTATTCCATTCCAGTAGATGATCTCTGAGGTCCCTTCCAGCCTGAGCCATTCTCTGATTCCCACTCCTCCAGCTTGTCCCAAGCTCTAATCCTTGCCCTTGCTCTCCCCAAAGGGCAACCACCACAGCACTGCATGGAGATGACTTCTCCATGTCAGACACATTAACAGGTACCCAGTATAAGGCTGCCCTTTGGGAGCAGCAATTGACCAGGGGCTTGATGAACTGATGCCTAACTGACCACTGGGATGAGCTGCCCGGGGAGGTGGTGGAGTCCCCATCCCTGGAGGTGTTCAAGAGGGGATTGGAAGTGGCACTTGGAGCCATGGTTTAGTTGTCAGGAGGGGTTGGGTGACAGCTTGGACTTGATGATCTCTGAGGTCTTTCCCAACCTTATTCTTGATTCTGTGATTCAAACTGAGCTTCTTTTAGCTTGAAGCCATCCCTCCTCTTTCCATCACTGCATGCCTTAGTGGAAGCAGCACCAGCTCAAAATCACCTGGGGTTGATATGGATGATGTGTAATGGGCTGGAAGGGATGATGCTCATTGGGTGGGCAGAGGAGTGTGCTTCATCACTGACTGCACTTTGATCCTGGAAGCCAAACTGCTGCCTCCTCAGTTGCTGTTACTTGAGATCTTCCTGCAGTGGTTCATGTCCTGCTCTGTGGGAGTGATAAATCCTATTACAGCTTGACCTCGTGGGGAAGCCACCAGGTCAGCACCCCAGGGGTGTTTCACCAGGGGACTGTTACTGAACCATGGATTGCTCTGTCCCTGGCCTGTGTTAGAAGCAGATGTAGTGAGGAAGCAGCACTCAAGACAAGCTTGCTTTACAGGACCACATTTGCCAGGAGGTGATCTCTTTGTGCCCTCTTCTGAGGCATGAGCTCCCCCAGAGACACAAAAATCCCAAGGTCATTGAGTCCAATCATCAACCTAACACCACCATGGCCACTAAACCATGTCCCCAAGTGCCATGGCCACAGGGCTCTTGCACATCTCCAAGGGTGGGGACTCCACCACCCCCCTGGGCAGCCTCTGCCAATCCCTGACCACTCTGGCAGCAAGGAAACTGTTCCTCATCTCCAGCCTAACCCTCCCCTGGCACAGTGTGAGGCCATTTCCTCTCCTTCTGTCACTAGGGAGAAGAGCCCAACCCCCACCTCACTGCAGCCTCCTTTCAGGGAGCTGTAGAGAGCAAGGAGGTCTCCCTTCATCCTTCTCCTCTCCACACTAACCAACCCCAGCTCCCTCAGCCATTCCTCAGACAGTTTCATTCCTCCCCAGCTTTGTTGCCCTTCTCTGGACACCTTCCAGCAGTTCAACCTCTTTCCTAAACTGAGGGGCCCAGAACTGGACACAGGACTCAGGGTGAGGCCTAAGCAGTGCTGAGCACAGGGCACAAGGACTTCCCTGCTCCTGCTGGCCACACTCTTCCTGATGCAGGCCAGGCTGCCCTTGGCCTGCTTGGCCCCCTGGGCACACTGCTGGCTCATGTTCAGCTGCTGTCATCCACTACCCCCAGGTCCCTCTCTGCCTGGCTGCTCTCAGCCACTCTGTCCCCATCCTTTCCTCCACGATGTGACCTCCCAGCCCAAAGTGTTAAAGCAGGCAGCTGCTGTGCCTGCTTCCCTGCACTGAATTCCTGTCTCCTCCTGCTGTGACCTCAGTGGGTTTAATTGGTGCTGCCAGGAAGATGAATGCCTCCCCCTGCACACACTGACAGCCAGCAGTGCCTCTTCATTAGCCTGTCAGGAGCACAGGACCTCAAGGGCATTGCTGATACTGCTGGATGAACTAATTGTGCCTCTGATGTCTTCTGAGGGAGCAGGCAGGCTCTCGAATGGGGTGGGCCCCAGCCTTGCTGCACAGACAGACCTCCAGCTACTGCCCTATTGCATCAAAGCACTTCAGGTGCTGCTCATTCCCTGCTGAAGACCTCCTGGACACTTTGCATCCTGAGTAAGAGAGGGATTGCTGAGAAATGTGTTGGTAGGGAGCCACCTCTCTGTGTGTGGACCTGTTGGCTTGCTCTAGCTCTTTCTTGTCCTTCAAAGGCAGCTGTAACAACTTAGAATACAGAATTAACCAGGCTGGAAAGGACCTTTGAGATCATCAAGTCCAACCCTATCACTTCAAACTGCTTTCCCCCCCCCTACCCCTTTTCTAAGCAGCCCTGGGAGTCAGTGAGGCAGAGAAATGAAGCTGGCTGAGGTTTCACTGCTCGTTTCTCACAAGGTTAATGGTGAGGGCTCAGCTGGAAGGAGCTCTTCTGCCCCTCAAGCAGCAGCCCTCATGAAGTGCAGGTATTGGATGTGCACATAAAAGGTTTGCCCCCTCCCCAGGCTTGAGAAAAGCCAAACCCCAAACCATCCCCAGTCCTACATCCCTGTGAAGGGAGCTGGTGTGTGCTGGCACCACAAAAACCTGCTGATTCCCAGCTCAGCTCCCTACAGGTGAATGCATCTAAGGTACCCTTGACACACACCTTTTTCTCTGCCTTTGTTGTCATGGCTACTGCAAAACACCAAGGGAAGGCACCAAGGTCATTGCTGTCTACAGCTACCTGAAGGGACATTGTGGAGAGGCTGCTGCTGGTCTCTTCTCACAGGTATTTAGTGACAGAACAAGAGGGAATGGCCTCAAGCTGTACCAGGGGAGGTTTAGACTGGGCTGTGGGAAACTTTTCCCCAGCAAAAGTGGCCAGGCCTGGGAATGTGCTGCCCAGGAGGTGGTGGAGTCCCCAAGCCTGGATGGGGACAGGGTGGCTGAGAGCAGCCAGGCAGAGAGGGACCTGGGGGTACTGGTGGGGAGCAGCTGAACAGGAGCCTGCAGTGTGCCCAGGGGGCCAAGAAGGCCAAGGGCAGCCTGGCCTGGGTCAGGCAGAGTGTGGCCAGCAGGAGCAGGGAAGTCCTTGTGCCCTGTGCTCAGCACTGCTGAGGCCACAGCTTGAGTCCTGTGTCCAGCTCTGGGCTCCTGAGGGTAGGAAAGAGGTTGAGCTGCTGGAAGGTGTCCAGAGAAGGGCAACAAAGCTGGGGAGGGGGCTGGGGCACAAGGCTGGGGAGGGGGCTGGGGCACAGCCCTGTGAGGAGAGGCTGAGGGAGCTGGGGTTGCTCAGCCTGCAGAAGAGGAGGCTCAGGGGAGACCTTCTTGCTCTCTCCAACTCCCTGCAGGGAGGTTGGAGCCAGGAAGGGGTTGGTCTCTTCTGCCAGGCCAGCAGCACCAGAACAAGAGGACACAGTCTCAAGCTGTGCCAGGGGAGGTTTAGGCTGGATGATAGGAAGAAATTCTTCCCAACAAGAGAGATTGACCGTTGGGATGTGCTGCCCAGGGAGGTGGTGGAGTCTCTATCCCTGGAGGTGTTCAAGAGGGGATTGGCTGTGGCACTTGGTGCCATGGTTGAGTTGATCAGATGGTGCTGGGTGACAGCTTGGACTTGATGATCTCTGAGGTCTTTTCCAGCCTGGTTAATTCTATTCTGTTGTGCAAAACATGGTGCACAACAGTGTGGTCCAAGCCAGCTTACCCTGTGGCAGGAAAGGACACTGTGGGGTGTGCCTGTGCCCAGGTCAGCCTTGGCTCCCCTCTCCTCCGGCAGTCATCCCTCTGGAGGTGGCAACCTCTGCTCGTGCATTTGTAACTCTCTTCTGAAGCTAATAGGGCCTCACCGCTTGAGCCATCTTGATCTGCAGTGCTGCACTGCAGCCCCCTGCTGTGCTCCTCGTTTCAGCCTGTGCTTGGCTTCGGTCTTCTGGCAGGAGCAGCAAGGAGCAGCCTGGGGCTGAGGTGTGCCTGCGCAGAGCGAGCTGCCCACTGCCGGCACCGGGCTGGCTGCTGCTGGGCTTAACGAAGCTGCCCTGCTATGTAGGTGACGATCCAGGGAGGAGCAGTGTGAGGGAGCAGGGCTTGCTGGCCTTGTGCTGGCTGTGCTGCAGGCCAGGCAGGCTTGTCCCTGCGGGGAGAAGGTCTCTGGGCTGGAAGGAGCTGGCCCCAGCGGTGCCGCTCCGCCTGGCCGCTGGCGCACGCCCTGGGGGCAGCCTGCCCTCTTGGCCCCGCACCGGCTGCCTGCAGCCAAGGCTGGCAGGAGGATCTGCCCTGCAAAGGACTCCTCTCAGGGTGGCCATGGAAAACGTGAGAGCCTCCCCAGCCTGCCTGCCGTCTTTGCCAAGGTGGAGGAGGGAGCAGGGGAAGACCCAAAGCAGGGAGAGCTTCGCGGCTTGCCGAGCGCGGCGCTGGCCTCGGGCAGGGGGATGCCATCTGCTACCAGCTGGCAGGGCTGGGACATCAGAGCACAGAGCACACCATTGTCCTCGACCTTGCTGCAAGGAGCTGGCAGTGTGCCTGCTGGGCTGCTGTCTCTGGCAAGCCATAGGAGAGGGAGGGGAAGCAGCAACTGTGTCTGCGCCTGGCACTGCGCTGCCGTGGTGCCAGGGCCGGGGGAGAGGGACAGGGCTGCCTCGAACACCACAGCCCTCACTGCTAAAGGATGTGCTCCAGCAGGGGCAAGAGGCTCCTGCTCACCCAGGAGGACAGCAAGGGGCTCCCAGGCTGTGGTGGAAGAATGGAATGGAATGGAATGGAATGGAATGGAATGGAATGGAATAGAGCAGGTTGGAAAAGACCTTTGAGATCATCCAGTCCAACCTCTCCCCCAGCACCATCTGATCAACTCAGCCATGGCACCAAGGGCCTCAGCCAGGCTCTTCCTAAACACCTCCAGGGATGGGGACTCCATCACCTCCCTGGGCAGCTCATTCCAATGGCCAATCTCTCTTCCTGGGAAGAACTTCTTCCTCACCTCCAGCCTCAACCTCCCCTGGCACTGCTTGAGACTGTGTGCTCTTGTTCTGGTGCTGCTGGCCTGGGAGAAGAGACCAACCCCCAGCTGGCTCCAACCTCCCTGCAGGGAGTTGGAGAGAGCAAGAAGGTCTCCCCTGAGCCTCCTCTTCTGCAGGCTAAGCAACCCCAGCTCCCTCAGCCTCTCCTCACAGGGCTGTGCCCCAGACCCCTCCCCAGCCTTGTGCCCCAGACCCCTCCCCAGCTTTGTTGCCCTTCTCTGGACACCTTCCAGCAGCTCAACCTCTTTCCTCAACTGAGTGGCCCAGAACTGGACACAGGACTCAAGCTGTGGCCTCAGCAGTGCTGAGCACAGGGCACAAGGACTTCCCTGCTCCTGCTGGCCACACTCTTCCTGGTGCAGGCCAGGATAATGTGCCTGTCAAGGACAGTAACAGCATTAAAGCTCTTAGTAATGTTAGAGGGGTAATAACAGGAGGTTTACACAGGCTGAGGAGAGCAGGAGCTGGCTCAGTGGAGACCTTGCTGAGCCTGGAGAAACATCCCCCCAAACAAGATTAGCTCCAGCAGGGGCTGGGTTCCTTCAGAAGGAAGGAAGGAAGCTTCATCCCTTTCAGTTTGTGTTCTGGCTGTCACTCCTCTGTGGGCCTCATTTCCTAGGGGCAGAGCAGGGGCTTAAGGAAGCACTTCAGAGAAGCTGCCTAAACCATCAGGTAGATCTTTCTGGCACTGACATCTCAGCCAAGGGAATGGTTTGGTGCTGAGGTGGGAGAGTGCACTCCTAGCAGCAGGCAAGCCAAGGAGAGAGGTCCAAGTGTGAGACACACTCATGGCTGGGGCTGAGGAGAATGGTGATGGAATTAAGCAGTGGGGGACCAAAAAGGTGTGCAAAGGGCAGTGCTTGTGGCAGGGCAGCATGAAATCTAAGAGGTGGGTGTCAGGAGGATGGGGCCAGACTCTTCTGAGTGGTCCCCAGTGACAGGGCAGGAGGTAATGGCACAGACTTGACCACAGGAAGTTCCATCTAAACATGAGGAGAAACTTCTTTGCTTGGAGGGTGGAAGAGCCCTGGGGCAGGCTGGCCAGAGGGGTGGTGGAGTCTCCATCCCTGGAGACTGTCAAGGCCCTCCTGGACGTGTTCCTGTGTGATGTGCTTTAAGGGATCCTGCTCTGGCAGAGGGGTTGGACTTTGTGAGCTCTGGAGGTCCCTTCCAAGCCCTGCCCTTCTGTGGCTGTGTAGTAATTTGGGCCATGCTCTTGCTGCTTCCTGAGCACTGGCAGGCAAGTTAAGCTGGGGCAAAAGCAAAGGCATAGTCACAGCATTGAGCTTGTGGTAGGTTGCACAAGAAGAAGTTGTGCATCCCCAGGAGGGTGGTGAGAGCCTGGCCCAGGCTGCCCAGGGAGGTGGTGGAAGCCTCCTGGCTGGAGGTGTTTGCAGCCAGGCTGGAGGTGGCTGTGAGCAACCTGCTGTGGTGTGAGGTGTCCCTGCCCATGGCAGGGGGGTTGGGGCTGGCTGAGCCTTGAGCTCCCTTCCAACCCTGACCATTCTCCATCTGCAGGACTGCAGGGGAGCACAACCACAGTGCTGGAGGAGAATCCAGGCAGGAGGAGCAGCCTGCATTTTGTTAGGGGCCTGTGATGGATAAAAGTGCATTTAACTTCCATCTGGTCCATGCTGGCTGGTGCTGATGGCAGGGTCAGAGCTTTGGCAGAGATGGGGATGTGAAACCAGTGCCATTTGTAGCTGTCCTCAAAATGTTTCCCACCCTGTTCATTTGATGCAGCAGTAGTAGGGAAAGGGTTGTGCCCCTGTACTGCTGAGGCTGCACCTCAATACTGGGTTCAGTTTTGGGCCCCTCACTCCAAGAAGGACATTGAGGGGCTGGAGCATGTCCAGGGAAGGTTAACAGAGCTGGGGAAGGGGCTGGAGAAGAGGGCTGGGGAGGAGCAGCTGAGGGAGCTGGGGGTGGGGAGTGTGGAGCAGAGGAGGCTGAGGGAGACCTCCTTGCTCTCTGCAGCTCCCTGAGAGGAGGCTGCAGTGAGGTAGGGGTTGGTCTCTTCTTAGTCTCAGGTGATAGAAGGAGATTAAATGGCCTCAAACTGTGCCAGGGGAGGGTTAGCTTGGAGCTGAGGAACAATTTCTTTGCTGCCAGAGTGGTCAGGGACTGGCAGAGGCTGCCCAGGGAGGTGGTGGAGTCCCCATGGCTGAAGCGGTTGCAGCAAGCTGTGGCCATGGCACCTTGGGGCCAGGCTTTGGTGGCCATGGTGGGGTTGGGTTGCTGGCAGGACTGGGTGATTTTAGAGGTCTTCTCCAACCCAACCCATTCTTAGGTTAATGGTTGGATCCCCTGATCTGCAACAGCAGTGTGAGCATTGCTTCTAGCAGGGGGCTGAGGTCAGTGCCCCCTGGAGCCCGTGGCACCTCTTCTGGTGCCTGCCTTGCTAATTTATGTGCTGAAGTGATTCATCCTGGCCAGCTCTTCACCAAAATGAGCTCTAAATCTAAGCTGGCCTTGTGTGTGTCTGAGGCAGTGGTGCCCTGAGCTCTTCCTCTGCTCCACAGCACTCTGCTGCTGTGCAGTGTCACGGGGGGCAGGGCTGCCTTGCTTCCTCCTCAAGAGTTTGTGCTTCACATTAGCTTCTCCAGATCCATTTCTCCTTTCTGCTGAGGTGGTTGATGAAGTAGTTTCTAAAGGCCTCTCAGCTGTAAAGACCTTGTAAACAGGCTGAACTCTGCCCTGACAGGCTGCCAGGCAATTAGCTGAGAGCATCACTTGTTTGCTGCTGCTTCTCTTCCCTCCAGACTGTGTGCCCTGGGGCAGCAAGCAGTGGCATTGTTGCCAGGCCCTTGGCTGTTCCTGTTCCTGGTGGCTTTTTCCATCTCTCTCTTTGTCCTCCTAAGGGAAAGAATTGCAACCCCCTTTACATCCCAGATGAGGCCTTTCCTTCCTCTCTCCTACATCTTCCTGCCTCAGAGCTAGCTGTGTTTCTGCCAGGCACCAGTGGTGTCCCCCAGGGATCAGTGCTGGGCCCCAGCCTGTCTCATATCTTCATTGATGGTCTGGATGAAGGGGTTGAGTCATCAGTAAATGTGCAGCTGACAGCAAGCTGGGGGGCAGGAGTTGAGCTGTTAGAGGGCAGCAAGGCTCTGCAGAGGGATCTTGCCAGGCTGGAGAGATGGGCAGAGGCCAACAGGATGGCACTGAACAAGTCCAAGTGCCAGGGGCTGCACTTTGGCCACAGCAACCCCAGGCAGTGCCACAGGCTGGGGGCAGAGGGGCTGAGAGCAGCCAGGCAGAGAGGGACCTGGGGGTGCTGGTGGGAGAGCAGCTGAAGAGGAGGCAGCAGTGTGCCCAGGAGGCCAAGAAGGCCAAGGGCAGCCTGGCCTGGGTCAGGCAGAGTGTGGCCAGCAGGAGCAGGGAAGTCCTTGTGCCCTGTGCTCAGCACTGCTGAGGCCACAGCTTGAGTCCTGTGTCCAGCTCTGGGCTCCTGAGGGTAGGAAAGAGGTTGAGCTGCTGGAAGGTGTCCAGAGAAGGGCAACAAAGCTGGGGAGGGGTCTGGGGCACAAGGCTGGGGAGGGGTCTGGGGCACAGCCCTGTGAGGAGAGGCTGAGGGAGCTGGGGTTGCTTAGCCTGCAGAAGAGGAGGCTCAGGGGAGACCTTCTTGCTCTCTGCAACTCCCTGCAGGGAGGTTGTAGCCAGCTGGGGATTGGTCTCTTCTCCCAGGCCCCCAGCAGCAGAACAAGAGGACACAGTCTCAAGCTGTGCCAGGGGAGGTTTAGGCTGAAGGTGAGGAGAGAGTTCTTCCTGGAGAGTGTTGCTAGCCATTGGGATGTGCTGCCCAGGGAGGTGGTGGAGTCCCCATCCCTGGAGGTGTTCAAGAGGGGCTTGGATGTGGCACTTGGAGCCATGGTTCAGTTGTTAGGAGGGGTTGGGTGACAGCTTGGACTTGATGAGCTCTGAGGTCTGTTCCAACCTTATGGATTCTGCAATTCTACCTTCACTGTGGTCTCTGGAAGCTGGTGAGGACAGGGGTGGCACTGCCACTCCACATTCCAGTCCCCCTTTGCAGAGCACCCTGCTGTTACTGCCCAGAGCCTTCATGCAGCCTCCCAGGGGATTCTTGCTCCTGAAAGCCTCAGGATGGGGGCACAGGGGCAGGACTGAGAAGGGTTTTGTCTCAGCTTCCCTTGCCAGGGGCCAGTCACCTGTGTGCAAAGCCTGGCAGCATTAAGAGTGCACTGATTGCCAGGGAGCCCTGAGAAGCATGGAAAGCTCATGAGCCATGCAACCAGGAGGTTAATGAAGTTAATGTTTCCTTGTGGCTGCCTGGGATGCATTGCCCTGGGTACCAGAGGCCAAGTGCATGGCAGTGCTGCCCTCTGCAGCCTCCCCTGCTCGTGGCCTGCACCCTCCTGGGGCAGGCCTAAGGCAGGTAGTGCTGGAAAGCCACCAGCCCTCAGTGAGGGCATCTTAAACCTCACTCCTCCTCTCACCCCAGCAGTGTGCACTGGGCTCCTGAGGGTAGGAAAGAGGTTGAGCTGCTGGAAGGTGTCCAGAGAAGGGCAACAAAGCTGGGGAGGGGTCTGGGGCACAGGGCTGGGGAGGGGTCTGGGGCACAGCCCTGTGAGGAGAGGCTGAGGGAGATGGGGTTGCTTAGCCTGGAGGAGAGCAAGCTAAGGGGAGACCTCCTCCCCATGGAGCAGCACATCCAGGGAGGCTGCCAGCAGGATGGAGACTGCCTTTGGACAAGGAGCCTCCTGGCAAAGCCAAGGGGGGCTGGGGACAAGGCACTGCTGGGGACATTCCCAGGGGGCTCCAGAGGAAAAGGTTTCCCCCTGAGCACAGCCAGAGGCTGGAATCATCTCCCAAGGGCAGCAGTGGAGTCCCCTGCAGGGGACAGCTTGAGCCTCATCCTGCCAGGGTGCTGAGCCAGCTCAGTGCAGCTGAGAGGCTGGAGCAGAGGGGCCTTGGGGTCCCTTGCAGCCGGGCAGGCTGGGACTCTGTGAGTGGTGTGGACACCTTCTCGTTCTTTCTGTGGGTTACACACAGGGTCATGAGAATTGACAGGCCTGGCAGCCCTGCCCTGTGAGGAGAGCCTGAGAGGGAGCAGGGCTTGGGCAGCCTGGAGGAGAGAAGGCTCAGGGACCTGGAGAGGCTGGAGCAGAGGCTCCTTGGGGCTCCTTGCAGCCTGGGGCTGTGTGGCAGTGCTCTGCATGAGCATCCTGCAGCCCTGTCAGTGTGTCCCAGGAGGCTCAGCCCAGGATGAACTTTCTCTGCCTTTAATGCCAGGAAGCAGAAGAAGGAGGAAGAGGCCATCTGTGTACAAACACCTCCCACTCTCTGCTGGCTCTCTTGCCTTGTCTGTCTTTTTTCCCCAGCTGGTTTAGTGCTGTAGCTGTTTAATGCCTTCAACCAAACAGCTGCTCCCAGCACTGCCTAGCTGGGCCAGCCCTATGGCTCAGGGCACAGGGATGAGATTCACTTCATACTGTGGGGCTGGGGGGCAAAAGATGTCTCAGGAGTCATAGAATGGGCTGGGCTGGGCTGGCAGGGGAGAAAAACTGTGGTTTGTTTCTGGGAGGAGGACTGTAGCCAAAAGATGCAGCATGGGAAGGAGGATTTGCCTGCAGTGATCCCACCCCTAAGAGATGCTTCTTGAGGAGTGAGCATAGGAATGGTTCAGGGACAGGAGGTTACCCTAAGGACAGACAGAGAGTTGGGGTTGTGCAGGCTGCAGAGGAGAAGGCTCCCAGGAGACCTTCTGGTGGCCTCCCAGGAGCTGCAGGGGGCTGCAAGAGAGCTGGGGAGGGACTTTGGAGGGGGTGAGGGAGGGATAGGAGTGGGGGGGCTGGAGCAGAAGTAGAAGTGGGGAGATGGAGATTGGCTGTGAGGAAGAAGTTGTTGGCCAGGAGGGTGGTGAGAGCCTGGCCCAGGCTGCCCAGGGAGGTGGTGGAAGCCTCCTGGCTGGAGGTGTTTGCAGCCAGGCTGGAGGTGGCTGTGAGCAACCTGCTGTGGTGTGAGGTGTCCCTGCCCAGGGCAGGGGGCTGGAGCTGGCTGAGCCTGGAGCTCCCTTCCAACCCATTCTATGACTCTATGTGTTTGAAGTGTGTGTGCTCATAGACCATGGTGGGAGCTGGTTTCTCCTCCCATGTGCCTGAGCAGACAGAAGCTCCAGGCAGCAGACGAAGACTGAAAGACAGCTGTGAGAGTTAATAACTCTGGTGGCAGAAATCTGTTTGATGAGGAGCAGTGTGGAAAGGACACTTCTTCCCAGGAGAAGCTGGGAGGTTCTGAAAGCCAGGAGCAGCTTGCTCCTCTGCTTGGAGCTCTGGGACCCCCAGCCTGGGAGGTAATGCAGTTTGCTGGAGAGCTCAGAGTCAACCCAGAGAGCAAGCCAGGGGGAGAGATTGAGTGAGCTATAAAAGTGCCTGTGCTAAATGATTGTCTTTCTCCTTCCAGAAGATGGAATAAACAGATGGTAAATACCCAGGGTGGGTTCCCCCCTCTCTCCCCTTTTATTCTTCACATCAGTGGCTGAAACAAATGGCTTAAAACTTCCCAGTGATGGGCAGGCAGCATTGTGGTGGTTCTGCTCTTGCAATTAGCTGATCCTGTTCTGTTCAAGCAAGCACTGGCAGCCAGGAAGCCTGGGAAACAGAAGTTAAGGCAGAATCCTTTTGGCTCCTGTGGAAAGGAATGGTTGCTCTGGGAGGCTGCTTGAAGAGTGCCCAGGGCATCACCTCTGCTTTGCCCAGCTGAGGAGGCTGCCACTGAGCAACTGGGGAGCTTGAACTGAGAGGAGGTGGGGAGGAAAGCCAAACTGATTATCCATTTCTGACTTGGGCTTCACAGTTCATGGTCCATAGAAGCACTGACTTGTTTGGGTTGGAAGAAACCCTTTAAGGTCATCCAGTCCAATTGGCTGGAGGGCTGAGCCCAGAGAGTGGTGGGGAATGGTGCCACAGCCAGCTGGCAGCCAGGCACCAGTGCTGTGCCCCAGGGAGCAGGGCTGGGCCCCAGCCTGATCAATATCTTCATTGATGATCTGGAGGAGGGGAGGGAGTCAGGCATCAGCAAATTTGCAGCTGACAGCAAGCTGGGGGCAGATGTTGGTCAGGTAGAGGGCAGAAGGGCTCTGCAGAGGGACCTTGCCAGGCTGGGCAGATGGGCAGAGGCCAACAGGATGGCATTCAACAAGTCCCAGTGCCAGGGGCTGCACTTTGGCCACAGCAACCCCAGGCAGAGCTACAGGCTGGGGGCAGAGTGGCTGAGAGCAGCCAGGCAGAGAGGGACCTGGGGGTGCTGATTGACAGCTGGCTGAACATGAGCCAGCAGTGTGCCCAGGTGGCCAAGAAGGCCAAGGGCAGCCTGGCCTGCATTAGGAATGGTGTGGCCAGCAGGAGCAGGGAGGTCATTGTGCCCCTGCACGCTGTATTGGTTAGGCC